>NC_091950.1:108052996-108225496 GCF_031021105.1 Erythrolamprus reginae | reverse complement strand
TCAACTCAGAGTTTTTCAAACCTGCCCAGAAGCCGAGAGGGAAAGAGTGAGAGGGAAAGAGTGCCGCTCAGTCCCGAAGGGACTACCGCTCAGACACTATACTTTTCCGCCCACCCCCAAAAAAAATTAGAGGGAACACTGTTTGTATGTATGTTTGGTTTTATAATAAGGGTTTTTAGTTGTTTTAGTATTGGATTGTTACATGCTGGTTTTTATTACTGTTGTTAGCCACCCCGAGTCCATGGAGAGGGGCGGCATACAAATCCAATCAATCAATCAACCAACCAACAAACAAACAAACAAACAAACAAACAAACAAACAAACAAACAAACAAATAAATAAATAAATAAATAAATATTACCATCAACCTGTAATTATTCTATAATTAAATTGCCTAATTATTCTTGTTGCAACTGTATTCAAATACTGCACTTGCTCTAGTCTTTAAAATACTATACATGTAAAAATCACATATATTTAGAGTAAAATGAATTCTGCATCCACTTCCATTGTTTAACTTTATAAAATAAATACCAGTGTTCATATTTTGTAGAAGACAATGAAGACTCCCTTGGCTTGAATTATTTCTGGTTAATTGAGAAAGCCAAAAAAAACCTCACTATGTGTTTCATTAATGGTAGAAGCTTCCACTGTATAAAATGTTCCATCATCTGTCTCAAAGAAAGATAATTTTAAACATCTGCAGAATGAGGACAAGTGGTAGCAGAGAAAGGTTTAGCAGGTGGTACACTATGCAGACATGCGTGCCACCAGAAAGTTTTTCAGCACCGTAAAAGCAATTTATGGTCCTTCTAAAAGAGGATGGTTTCCCCACCCTTCTCCCAGGTTGAGCCTGATCAAAGTCTAGAAAGGAGTGGACAACTATGAACTGAACACTTTCCCAGTCTGCTCCCTAGGCTGGGCACATTTGATACTGATGTCCCACAGCAGGTTCCTCAGCTGCAAATCTAGGATGCCCTAGACTTTTTTGCTCTACTGATGTGATCAAGAAACGATCTTGCAGATGAACTCCGGTACTATTGAACTGCAAACTAGGGCATACAAAACTTTTGCTAGACCAATTCTTGAATACAGCTCATCTCTCTGGAAACTACACTGCATATTAGACATTAATACAATCAAATTAATCAAGAGATATTTCATGAGAAGAGTCCTCTACTCCTCTGCTCGGAACAGGATACCTTATAACAGAATTCCATCAGACTTGAAATTTTGGGCTTAGACAACTTAGAATTTCACCTTCTTCGATCCAACCTAATATAGTACATAAAATTATGTCCTATATGTCAATGAATACTTCAGATTCTCGTGTATTGTCACAACAATACACGAGCACACAATATCTACAAGCTTATAGTAAACCACTCCAAACTTGATTGCAGAAAATACAACTTCAGTAACTGAGTTGTCAATGCCGGGAATGCACTACTTGACTCTGTGGTTTCTTCCCCAAATCCCCCAAAACTCCAACCTTAGACTGTCTATTGTCAACCTCACCCCATTCCTAAGGTCTTTAAGGGGCATGCATAAGCACACCAACCTGCCTACCGTCCCTGTCCTAATATTCCCTTTTATTCGTATCTATTTCATGTATTCATAATCATAATGTTTATATTATATCTGTTATCTAATACATGCTAGACAAAACAAACAAACTCAAAGCAACATGGATTGATGGCATTCCTACTAAGATCTACAAGGTACTAAACCCAAACACCTTACAGGCATCCCAAGTCATCTTGGAAGACAGAGTGCCTGAAAAGCTTCCACAATGCACTCATCATGGCTCTTTAAAAAAATAAGGGAAGCAAACCAGACTACAGAAACTACACGAGGTATCTCACTTCTGTCCATTGCAGACAGTTCTTCTGAGAAGATTTATCACTGTCTGTGAAGGAAGCCACTGTAAGATCTAGCCAAAGGGACAAGAAGCTGGGGCTGCTGACAGAATTTGCTGGCAAACTCTTTTAAGACAGGTGCCACCAAAAACAGGCTGCATGCATCTCAGAATAACACTTACATTTATTACAATGGATTTCCAGTGCCAATATTATGCGGGACTCTACACTTCCAGACGGAGACTGCAAAACTATAGATGTCCAGAGATAAACTGCTCAACAGTACATATGTCTTCTTCAAATCTAAAAGACTACCTGTACAATTGTAGAAAGGCCTTTGATTGTATTGATCACATTAAGCTGCAGCGTGTGTTTAGAAATATGAGAATCTCAGAAAATCTCACCTTCCTAAAAACTGGAAGCCACCAAGCTGGTAAACAAGTGAGACAAGTCTGAATACACTCCCCTTATTTAGAAACATAGAAACATAGAAGTGTGACGGCAGAAAAAGACCTCATGGTCCATCTAGTCTGCCCTTATACTATTTTCTGTATTTTATCTTAGGATGGATATATGTTTATCCCAGGCATGTTTAAATTCAGTTACAGTACTGTGGATTTATCTACCACATCTGCTGGAAGTTTGTTCCAAGGATCTACTACTCTTTCAGTAAAATAATATTTTCTCATGTTGCTTTTGATCTTTCCCCCAACTAACTTCAGATTGTGTCCCCTTGTTCTTGTGTTCACTTTCCTATTAAAAACACTTCCCTCCTGGACCTTATTTAACCCTTTAATATATTTAAATGTTTCGATCATGTCCCCCCTTTTCCTTCTGTCCTCCAGACTATACAGATTGAGTTCATTAAGTCTTTCCTGATACGTTTTATGCTTAAGACCTTCCACCATTCTTGTAGCCTGTCTTTGGACCCGTTCAATTTTGTCAATATCTTTTTGTAGGTGAGGTCTCCAGAACTGAACACAGTATTCCAAATGTGGTCTCACCAGCATTCTATATAGCGGGATCATAATCTCCCTCTTCCTACTTGTTATACCTCTAGCTATGCAGCCAAGCATCCTACTTGCTTTCCCTACCGCCTGACTGCACTGTTCACCCATTTTGAGACTGTCAGAAATCACTACCCCTAAATCCTTTTCTTTTGAAGTATTTGCCAACACTGAACTGCCAATACAATACTCAGATTGAGGATTCCTTTTCCCCAAGTGCATTATTTTACATTTGGAAACATTAAACTGCAGTTTCCATTGCTTAGACCATTTATCTAGTAAAGCTAAATCATTTACCATATTACAGACGCCTCCAGGAATATCAACCCTATTGCACACTTTAGAGTCATCGGCAAATAGGCAAACCTTCCCTACCAAACCTTCCCCTATGTCACTCACAAATATATTAAAAAGAATAGGACCCAGAACAGATCCTTGTGGCACACCGCTTGTAACCTGACTCTGCTCAAAATACTCGCCATTAACAATAACTCTCTGATGTCTACGCTTCAGCCAGCTGCAAATCCATTGAACTATCCAGGGATTAAGTCCAATCTTCACTAATTTATCTATCAGCTCTTTATGTGGAACCGTATCAAAGGCTTTGCTGAAGTCCAGGTAGGCAATATCCACGGCACCACCTTCATCCAACACCTTTGTGACATAGTCAAAGAAATCAATGAGATTAGTCTGACATGATTTGCCTTCAGTAAAGCCATGCTGATTTGGGTCTAATAAGTCAGGGGTCGACAAAGTTGTTCAGAATCTAGGAGCCAGCCAAAAAATTTAGGAGCCAGAATTTTTTTTAAGCAAACTTGGTTTTTTGCCGAGTCTCCACCTGACATCGCTTTCACCCCCTCCCCCCCGGCGCAGGCCTGGCTCCGCCGAGCCGGCTCTGCTGTACTCCCGTCGGGATCCGAGGGGAGACCGTTAGTCAGAAACCGAAACAGAGAAGAAGGAAAGGGAGACCGGGCCGGGGACGCGGGGGAGGGGGGGAGGGGGGAGGAGGGGTTACTGGTCGGAAGTCACCGCGCACGCGGCCGGAGGAGGAATGAACAAAACCTCACGCCGGGAGGGGAGGGGCTTCCGCTTCTCTCCGAAGGCGGGTGAGCGGCCAAGATCGGAGCGTCTGTGTGCGGTGGGGGGGAGTGAAGGGGTTCGAGTAGGAGGCGGAATGGAGGCAAGGGGGGGAGGGAGAGACGCACGCAAGCGCAGGGGACGCTGGGAAAGCAGCTCGCTCCGAGGTTGATGGGCGGAGCTACGGAAGCCAAGATGTACCATTTCTGGGCGTAAACACAAGGCGGGAAAAATATACTGTATACCAGTGATTTTCAACCTTTTTTGAGCCGCGGCACATTTTTTACATTTACAAAATCCTGGGGCACACCACCAACCAAAATGACACAAATCTAATAAATAAATAAATAATAAATACATACATACATACATACATACATACATACATACATACATACATACATACATAAATAACCCCCTCATATATACAATCCCATGTAACATCCCCTTATAAATACAGTCAATCATCAATCATCCCTCCTGAAATTTATACCACTGTCTCATTTCTGGGTACTTCTCCTGTCTTTCCCCCTTTTCTCTCTCGTGTTTCTCATTTCTCTCTCTTCCTCCCTTTTTCCCTCATTCCTTCTCCCTCTCACTTCTCCT
Organism: Erythrolamprus reginae; assembly: GCF_031021105.1. Classification (NCBI taxonomy): domain Eukaryota; kingdom Metazoa; phylum Chordata; class Lepidosauria; order Squamata; family Dipsadidae; genus Erythrolamprus; species Erythrolamprus reginae. Next base: position 108,220,946 of record NC_091950.1, on the reverse strand, counting down.
CTTTTTCCATCCCTGTCTCTCTCCCCCCCTTATGTGTGTGTATGTATACACACTCCAACCATTTCCAAAACCAGTTGAGGGCTGGGGTTTTTTTCTCTTTTATCCTTTTCAAAAACAGGTGTGGGCTGGGGGGGTTTTCTTATTATTTGGGTGCTTTTCACCATATGCTTCAAGAATCACCTCTCTCTCTCTTTTGTTTCACTCTCCTCTCATTCTCTGCCTCAATCATTTTCTCATTTCTCCTTTTTTCTCCCCTTTTTGTTCTCATTTCTCTCACTCTCCTTTCCTCTCCCTATCTGTCTTGCTTTCTCTCTCTCTTGCTATCTTTTTCTCTCTCTTGTTCTCTTATTTTCTCTCTCTCTCTTGTTCTTTCTCTCTCTCATGCTTTCTCTCTCTTGTTCTTTCTCTCTCTGTTGCTCTCTCTCTCTTATTTTCTCTCTCTCTCTCTCTTTCCTTTCTCTCATTCCCTTTCTCTCTATCCTTTCTATCTCTCACTCTTTCCTTCTCTCCCTCCCTTTCTCTCTCTTTCCATTCCCTCTTTCTCTCTATCCTTTCTATCTCTCACTCTTTCCTTCTCCCCCTCTCTTTCTCTCTCTTTCCTTTCTCTCATTCCCTTTCTCTCTATCCTTTCTATCTCTCACTTTTTCTTTCTCTCCCTCCCTTTCTCTCTCTTTCCTTTCTCTCATTCCATCTTTGTCTCCTGGGGCTGACTGCGCCTGCCCTGCACCCCCCACCGCGGAGGGAAAGCATTTGGCATCGGCACCGCCAACCCCCCCCCCTCCACAAGCAGCAAAAGCCTCTGCGACTGAGCCGGAAGGCAAACGGCGCACCCCACCGCTTAGGCTTTTGCTGCTCCTGGGGGGGGGAGGATTTTCTCCTCCCCGCCCCCCCGGCAGCCAAACGTCGCTGGTGCAGGAAAGCAGCGTGTTAAAAGGCGCGCTGCTTTCACGGAAAACAAACCCGGCTTTCCTGGCAACGGAGGATGACAAGCAGGATGAAGCGGGGTGGAGCAACGCGAGGCTCAAGCAGGCAGCTTCCGCGCGTTTCTTTCAGCGGAAGAGGAGGAGAGGGATCGGATCGGGCGGGCGGGGGCTGCGCCTTCTACTGCCGGCGCCTCCCCGCCCCCGCCCCCCCCCAGGCAGGCAGGGGAATGGGGACTGCGCGCCCATGGAAAAGGGCACGCAGGGGGGGTATTTTGGGGTGCGCGGGTAGCGGCGGCGGCGGGCAATAGCCGGGGGGCGGCTTCTGCAAGTGGGAGCTCCAGGGCTGAAGCCTCAGCCCTGGAGCTCCCACTTGCAGGAGCCACCTCGTGAAAAACACTGCTGTATACATACAGTACAGCAGGCAACATTTTCTAGGCGCCAGACAACATTTTCTAGGCGCCACTGGCGACCAGGCGCCTGGGTTTGTCGATCCTTGTAATAAGTTATTGTTTTTTAGGTGCTGATTTATCCTCTTTTTCAGTAGAGTCTCCATCATTTTAACTACAACTGATGTCAAGCTAACTGGCCTGTAGTTACCAGCTTCTTCTCTACTGCCCTTCTTGTGAATAGGCACAACACTGGCCATTCTCCAATCCTCGGGAACTTCTCCTGTTAACAAGGATTGGTTAAACAAATCAGTCAGGGGGGTAGCAATGACAGATCTGAGTTCTTTAAGAACTCTGGGGTGGATGCCATCTGGACCCATTGCCTTATTTATCTTTAATCGTTCAAGTTCTTCTAAGACATCGGCTTCTAAGATCACTGGAGCTGAATCCGTACAGCTGGAAGCAATGCTATATCCCTCTATAGTATTATTTTGTAAGGTGTCTTTTGAGAAAACTGAACAGAAGTAGCTATTGAAATGATCAGCGATCTCCTTATTCCCATTAATGCATGTATTATTCCCGGTACTAAGCTTCGTGATGCCGCAGTTTTTCTTCTTCTTATCATTAATATATCTGAAGAAGGTTTTATCCCCCTTCTTTACAGATTTGGCAATTTCTTCCTCTTTTGAGGCTTTAGCAGCATATATTATCTGTTTCGCCTCCTTCTGTCTCTAATACATGCTAGACAAAACAAACAAACTCAAAGCAACATGGATTGATGGCATTCCTACTAAGATCTACAAGGTACTAAACCCAAACACCTTACAGGCATCCCAAGTCATCTTGGAAGACAGAGTGCCTGAAAAGCTTCCACAATGCACTCATCATGGCTCTTTAAAAAAATAAGGGAAGCAAACCAGACTACAGAAACTACACGAGGTATCTCACTTCTGTCCATTGCAGACAGTTCTTCAATTTATATGTTGAATATATTTTTAAGAGAAATTACATCAGAAGATGAGCATTGTTTGAAAACTGGAGGAAAAAAACATCAAATAACTACGCTACGTGGATGACACTGTTCTGATGTTTGAAAATGCAAAGTATCTTCAGGGGCTAGTGAATTAAAGGACCTAGTGAAAAGAATACAGACCTAGAATTAAATATAAAGAAGATCAAACTAACGGATTTGGATTTTTAGGCTCAACCATGAACGGTAAATGGAGCAAATGTAAAGAAATGCATCGTAGATTAAAACACCTGGTAGAAAAGCTATGAAGGCTTTGGAAAAGATATTCAGATGCAACGATTGTCTTTATTTACTAAGATCAGAATTGTTTGAGTAATGGTATTCCCTGGTGTACTCTATGGAAGCAAAAGTTCAAGAAGAAGCAGGATAGAAAAAGTATTGATGCTTTTTTAAATATAGCGGACAACCAAGAAAATAAACAAATGGATCACCAAACAGGTCAGCTGCGATCTCATTCAAGGAACAAAGGACTAGGCTCATATTATCCTACTTCTGAAACATTATGCAAAGGCCTAGCTCTCTGAAAAAGGCATCAGTGCTGGGAAAGGTAGAAGAAAAGAGGAGAGGAAAAACAGCAGCAAGGGAGATAGACTCAGCTTTATGGTAGGGGGAGGGGAATTTAATGGAATCTGCTATTGGTCCATCAACCACCTCCAGTATGATACTCAAGTTGCCTGGACCAATGCCACATAGGGCTTTAAATGTGATAACCAACACCTTGAATTACACGTCTAAGCAAGCCAGCAGTCAGCACAATTCACAGAACAGTGATGTAGTATGGGCCACTTTAGATGCCCCTCAAACTGGCCACACCACTGCACCAGTAATGGGCAGCCAAAATTTTTACTGCCATACTGTGGGTGTGGCTTATTTTGTGGGTGTGGCTTAATGGTCATGTGACTCGATAAGAGTGGCTTGCCGGCCATGTGACCAGGTGGGAGTGGCTTGAACGATCATCATCGTTCAAATGAACTGTTAAGTCCTCAACTTGGAGTGGCTTGAACGATCATCATCGTTCAAATGAACTGTTAAGTCCTCAACCTTACCAGTGTCGCTCACTGGGGTGACAATTTCCCACACTCTCCTTCCTGGGTTGCCCACCCACCTCAGGCTGGGTAGCTAGGCGAACAGGTGCTGCCAGAAGCATAAATGCTGCCAGCGCCACTTCCACTCACGCTTTCTGCTTGCACCTCAGGTGGGAGGTACCGCGTGAGGCTGGAGGAGAGCCGGGCAGGAGAGAGGGTAGCTCGTCCAAGGCCAGGAAGGAGGAAAGAGGAAAAAAGCAAGGAGTGCAGATGTAGCAGCAGCAGGGGAAAAATGGAGAGCTGAGCCAAGACCAGTAATTCAGGAAGTGCCAACGGCCAATCAGCTGGAGCTGTGCACGCATCTTCATTTCCGCTGGTGGAACTGCATTTCACCCTATCCTGCCTGCTGCCCACCCCTGCACTGCACCCTGCACAAGTTGTAACTTCTAAATGTTCTTTAAGTACAGCCCTATGTAGAATGCATTACAGTCATCTGGCCATGAGATGACCAAGGCTTGAATGGCTGAGTGAAGGGACTCCTGAGCCTGCCGCAACTGGCGCACGATCCAAAGTTGTGCAAAGGCTCCCCTAGCTGCAACTGCCACCTGCTCTTTGAGCAAAAGTTATGAGTCCAGGAGAACATATAACAGTGATGGCAAATCTTTTTTTGTTTGTGTGCCAAAATAATGTGAGTGCATGCACTAGCACACATGTGTGTACCCATACAATTCCTTCTCCCCCATGCATGCAAAACCCCACACTGCCCTCTGCACATGCACACAACCCCATGCTTGTGCAGGGGCCTTACTGAAGCCTGGCACCGTGAAAAGCCTGGGATGTTGTGCTGTTTTTTGCACTCTGGAGGCTTCAGAAAGGTAAACTTTCTGAAGCCCCGGGAGTGTGAAAAACAGCAAAATGGCAAACCAGAAGTCTGATTTTCCAAACTTCCAGTTTGCCTGTTGGGCCATTTTTCTCACTCTGGAGCTTCAGGGAAGCTTCCTTGAAGCCTCTGGAGGTCGAAACAGCCTTCCCCAAGGCCGAAAATCAGCTGGCCAGTGCACACATGCGCGCTGGAGCTGACATAGGTCGATGCTTTGTGTGCCCTCCAATATGGTTCCCTATGCTACCTGTGACATGCGTACTATAGGTTTGCCTGACATATAGGTTTCACATTGGGTTGTGCTATCCCATCCAGAACTAAGGAGGTCAAAGTCCCTTGAAGTTGATCTTGAAGTTCCATGCATCCAAAGCCATGTCTGAGGTTTCTGTGATTAGGGTTTTGTCATTGTTGATGTTTCTACATTATAAACTATCATGTTTTTTTCTCTGAAGAAGGAATACAGCACTAGTGGGTGGGGGATAGAAAAAGAAGGAACATTACATCAATCTTTACAAGAAAGTGGGACACTGAACAATGGAAAAGTAAAGCCTTTGCAGTCATTAAGGCAGGGATTCCTAGGGATGTGATTTTCCACAGGAGAATTATAATGTATCCATTGGTAATTAGCCCTGTTTACTTGGCATCCACAAGATACAAAAAACAAATAAAAATTATTTATTTAAAAATTATTTTTTAAAAAATTGATTGAAAATTCAAAGCACTGAAATCTCATGAGATTGTAGCATTTCCATCAAGAAACTTATGTCTCAGAAATAGAAGAGTATCTGGTGATCTATCAAGCTTTTAATCCTTCATTTTGTTTGTGTGTATGTGTGTGTTTGTGTGTGTGTGACTGCGCATTCGCGCAAGTGTGTGTACACACACACACACGCCATTGGCAGAAATTACCACACCATCTTTGCAGATCAATCCTGAGGATGGTATTCGTGGCCAAGAGGGCCTTTGGGCAACTGCTGATTGTGCATCACTTACACCCTTTCCTGGACCAACAATCCCCACTGGCAGTCACCTATGCCCTAGTCACTTCCTGACTTCATTATTGCAATGCGCTCTACAAGGGGCTGCCTGGACCAATATCCAAAAGCTTCAGTTGGTTTAAAATATGGCAGTCTGCATGGTTTGTGAAAGCCTAGATCGGCACATCTGTCACCTCTCTTGAAGAAGTTGCCAATTTGTTTAAGATACTGCTTGTCATCTTCAAAGCACTACATGACCTGGGACCAGGTAATTTGACAGTCTTTTCCCAGTCATATCTTCCCAACCCAGAGAGAAAGCAGGGAATGCTATGGCCAGGGAATGCTATGAGATCCATCTAGTGGAAACAAGTAGAAGGGCCTTCTCCATGGTGGCTCCCTTTTTGTGAAAAATCATCTCTGTAGGTAGGGATGTCAAACTTGATCCCATCATGGGCTCCATCAGGAGGTTGTTTGCCCTTAGGGGTTGAGATGGGTGTAGCTTGGTCATCATGGCCAACTGGGTTTAAGGTGGCTGGTCCTGGGGCAGGAGGGGCCAGTTCCTCGCCATCTCTGGGATGCAGGCCAACTTTGTGCCCTATCACAGACCGGATTTGGCCTGCAGGCCACATGTTTCACACAACTGTTGTAGGATAAGATTTGTCCCATTTTAGCCCTCTTTCAGATGGCCCTGAAAACATGATTCTGTCCACGGGCCTGGAGACTCCCAATTAAAATGGAACCCATTAAGTGTTTGGCCTAATTGCTATCGCCAGGCCAGGCAAAGGAGGGGGAGATATTGGTTTTTGCACTGGAATTTTACCTTTGTAAGCCACTCGGAGCCACCATGAGTGAGTTGCTATATAAATCTTCTAAATAAATAAATAGTCCATAGGTTGGGAATCATTTCACCAAGCTTTAAACATCAGTGCACTATACCTATGCTGCTGCACAGAGCAACGAATAATGTCAACCATTGTAAGCTAATTGTCCTCCAGAACATTTGGTTTTATGCATTTCCAAGAGTTATATATAAAACTGGTGATGGAAATATTATTAAATGATATAAATTGTAACAATTGCTAAAAGTTATGAGTTATTTTCCAAACAGATTGGATTAAATGGACTAAATTGAATTATCCTCTATTTGACTATTAATGCATTTTCTACATATAAAGATACTGTTATCAATTTATTATACAATACTTTTAATCAACAGCTGCTCCTGGCAAGGATTCCATAGTTTTACGGGCACAGCAAGAGTTAATCTGCCATCACTTATGAATTAGGCTTTATTGCTTGTTCTTTAGCCATTAAGCAATAACAGTAAAATAATGCTTTAGTAAATCGGATCCTGGTGCAATGTTTTATGCTAAGAATAATACCATGAAATGTATAACGCTAAAATGATATTTATAACCAGGGGTGGGCTTTTGCCCAGACTGGGGGGGGCAATGCAGTGGGGTAGCAAAAATGGAGCTCCACCCAGAGCACCCTATTTGCACTGAAAGATGTTGAAAGAAAATGCAGGGCATCCTGCATAAGCCACGCCCAAAGTGTGATAGTAAAATTTTTGGTAGCCCTTCACTGTTTATAACCCATCCCCACTGTGTGGAATTGTGACTCTCAGCTACAAATATAAGCCCACCAAACCAGGGGTGAAATGCTTCCAGTTCACTCGTGCCTGTCAGTCATCGGAGAGCCTGTCGTGAAGGGGATGTGAGGCTCCGCCCACCTGCCGGATGCCACCATCTGGGTTCTTTTACCCTCTGTACATGCACAAAGCATTTTCACCCCTGCGCCAAACAAGTGGGTCTAACTTACAAGTAAAAAGAGTTAGGAACAGGCTCTGTGCAGTTAAAATTCTTTTCTACGTTACACACATGAGTTTATCCACAAAGGGTTTTTTTTGAGAGTTTGCCAAATTCATTTTGTAGTGCAGCCATAAAATCTACTTTGGCCAGAATGCTTCATTCAGATTGTAAACACAACTCCTCTGCCATTGAACTGTCCAGTCTGAGACAGTTTTGTGCCACCCCAGGTACCAAAAACCCCCCTTTTTAGCAGAAGATCTGTGGGTAAGTAAATACAGGAGTTCAGTCTTTGTCTATTGTCTGGAAGGATGAGAAATGATGGCATTGCTTGAGTCTGAGTTTAGATTGAATAAACATTTCCATATAAAGTATATATTTTCCAATCTGCTATTCTATGGTCTGTTCACCTTACAACTGGAATAAAAATGTCACTATTCTGGAGCGTCCATGTAAAAGGAAACAATGATATATTGTGACTGTGATTAGAAGGATTTTAAAGCAGTGTCTTTGAAACATTGCTAAAAAGGCAACATTTTCTCAGAAATTCAACCTGGCAGTTTTGTTCATGCCTTCATAACCTCAAAACGTATTAAACTCTGATGGACGCTTTGGGGGAACTGTCTCTTACAGACAGCTTTGAGACTTTAAATATTTTAGGGATACATCCAGAGAGCCAGCTCTCCTGTCCATCAGGTCATCTGTTTCTAGAATGAAAATTAAACAGGGCTTGAACGGATTGTTCTGACTATTTATGGTTTCCAAGATTAAAATGTTCTTTGCAGTACAAAAAAACTAATGGCCAATTATCATTCTCCTAGTTAACTGGCCAATAAGGAGTCTCTTACCCACTTCCTCAGATTTGCATCAAACACAACTTCCTTGGGGGAGGAGGCAGCGGTGAAATCTATTTACCTTCCTTACTGGTTTGGAAGCACATAGTTTGCAAGCATGCACCACCATCGCACATGCTTTTTCACCCTCTGCGCATGCGCAGAGGTGTTTGCACATGCACAGAGGGTTAAAGACAACAAAATGGCAATGTCCTGATGGGTAGGTGGAGCCTTGCACTGATTCTACCAACCACCAGCGGCCAACGCTACCGGTACACTCAAACTAGGCCAAACCAGTAGCATTTTACTCCCGGGAGCAGGGAATTGGAGCCTTGTCACGAATTCATTAGGACATAAAATTGTTATTCCATCTAATAAGTTTGCTAATACTTAGGCATACGTATGTGTGCCATATTGTTCATGTCTGAAGTGGAACACCAGACTTACATTCACATTTGTAAAGCTGATGCATTTTGCAACATAACTAACCATGTTTACCACTGAAGAACTTGAGCTAGAACACAAGAACACACAACAGATACAAGCTTAATATTAACTGCTCCAAATTGGACTGTAAAAAATACGACTTTAGTAATCGAGTTGTCGAAGCATGGAACTCATTACCGGACTCTGTAGTATCTTCCCCTAACCCACAACATTTTACCCTCAGACTATCTACAGTTGACCTCTCCAGGTCAGTAAGGGGTGTGCATAAGTGCACTAATGTGCCTCCCGTCCCCTGTCCTATTGTCTCTCCTATATCTCATATATCATATCTACTATTCTTCTATTCTAATCTTCTTATACTACTCTCATATTATCCTTCTATTCTCTATTTGATATATTCTATTCCTAAATTTTCACTTCTATTCTTTTTCTAATATATTTTACTCGAGTATAACTTCTATAACCTTCATTGTGTATTGTTGTGCATTGGGCAAAATAAATAAATTATGGCAATGCTTTAATATGAATCCATGTAGTTTGAAGCAAGAAGAAAAAAATATTTTATTTTATTTATTTATTTTGTCCAATACACAATGAGGGTTTTAGTGGGTATATATCTATATACACATAATAAAATACATGATGAAGGTTATAGAGGAGATACTCATAGTAAAATATATCTAAGAAATAATAGAAAAGAAGATAAAGTAATAGAACATATCAATGAAAGAATAGAAGAAGAGATATAGGAATAGAAGAAAGGTATAGGAGATATAGGAGAGCAATAGGACAGGGGACGGAAGGCATTCTAGTGCACTTGTACTCGCCCCTTACTGACCTCTTAGGAATCTGGATAGGTCAACCGTGGATAATCTAAGGGTAAAGTGTTGGGGGTTTGGGGATGACACTATGGAGTCCGGTAATGAGTTCCACGCTTCGACAACTCGGTTACTGAAGTCATATTTTTTACAGTCAAGTTAATATTAAGTTTAAATCTTTTGTGTGCTCTTGTGTTGTTGTGGTTAGGGTTAGGGTTAGAGTTAGGGAAGGTCCCATTAGGCACCTTCAAGCTTTTGAATATTTGTGTAGATCTACTATCTTTAGCCTATATATTTTAATATTCTATGTAATGGGAAATGTTCTACCACTTCCAGAGGAATGCACATATTCTGACTTTCTGAAGTCCTATGTAGTTTACTTCTAAAGGCAGATGAGCAGATCAAATGACAAGTAGAAAGACTTAGATGAGAGGAGATCTGGCAGCCCTTTTTTTTCTCCTCTGGTATCAGGATTCAGATTAGAGTTAGGTTCACAAAAGGTATTAACTGAAGCAACAAAATCCTTTCGTACTCCTTTCATGGTTAAGTAAAGCTTGCTCCTTTTTTATTTTCTAAGTATGGTTAGGCGCCTGAAGCATGCTTGTTAGGTCGGAAAAAGCGTGCAAATCCCAGACCAAGGACCCTGCCAAAAGTTTCTTTAGACAGGCAAGGCAGCCAAAAGTATGCTGACAGCATGCCAGAGCCATACTGGGTGGCTAAAATTAAATAAACAGTTAATAAAAAGATTTTAAATCAACCAAGTTGAATACAAACTTGTAATCTATCTGCTTTGTGAAAGGGGATCTGTGATAGAAGTTGAAGCTTTCCTCACTTACGAGGCTGCACCCTGACACACAGATTAGTTAAAAAGCAGTTTCATGTGCCATTTCATAAGCTGGAAGCAGGGAGGAGTATGTAAATACGGCTCAGTGCCTCTCTGGGCAAGGAAAGGCTTCGCCTTTCAAACTTTAACTCAGTCTGCCCCCTATTGTCTGAAATTTACAAACTGTATCCTGCAGCCGTAGATAAACAACTAGAGCCCAGCAATAGAATAATTACATTTAAACAATACATGGCTCGACCCCCTGAGGTCTATGATAATGCCTCATTAAAGGCTGGATGAGAGTTTCCTCTCTGTATTAAGAAAAAAAGGTAAGTCATTAAGAAAGGTCTCTGATTGCATGTCTGCAAAATAAAAAAATAGTAGCAATTTTCTCACATTTACCGGTAAATGAAAACCTCCTCCCATGGAGGAGTTTAAATGCTTCTATAAGCAATAATATTCTTCTAATTGCAATAATATTTCAGATGCAGTCTTCGGCTCAATACCATTCCAAATTTTTTTAATGCCTATGATAAATGCTATTAGAAGTTATAGCAAATGTGCTGCTTTCTAGGAAAATACAAAAAGCTCCAGTGGTGCCTAATTTGTTCCTATAGAGCTGTGGGTTTGATTGCAGGCCATTTATGGTATAAAATCCCCATGAATTTCAGCAAAGAGGGATGCTGGGATTTTATTGTTGGTTCACAGTTCATGGATTTCTCTAATATATCGCCTCTATTTTCAGAACAGGCCATTTGAAAGAAAAATAGTTGAAGAGAAATGAGTGTAAATTTTGGGATAAAGATGGAGAGGTCTTAATTTATAAGCTTTCCTCAACTCCAGAAGTATTTAAAAAATGCACCAATCACATAAGATTTAGCTAAGAATTACTTGGGAGCAGAAGTGGTATTCAGCTAGTTGGTTCAGACCGATTCGTGTAAACCAGTAGTGGAAATTTGGATTGGTTCGCTGTACCAGGAAATATCACCTATGGTTAATCCCACCTCTGTCCACTCAGTTGACAGTCACCCCACCCACCCACTCACTGCTCAGTCCACCTGCCTGCTAGGCCCATCTACCACCACCCCAACCCCACCCCACCCTATTTTTACTCTACATGGGGCTACCTTTGAAAAGTGTACAGAAACTTCAGATCATGAAAAATGCAGCTGCGAGAGCAATTGTGGGCATTCCCAGATATGCCCATGTCTCATCAACACTCTGCAGCCCACATGAAAAACAGGGTCGCAATTGGACTTCTTCAAGCCTCTTTTTCGGCCTGTATTTTTTGATAGTTTTCAGAGCAAGAAACCTGGCTCCTCTTTTTAAGCGCGAGAGGCCTCCAGCCACCGCTGCCAGCTTGGTTCCAGCTGGCAAAGAGGTTTCTTGCACCAAAAAAGAGGCCATTGCTGCAGGTCTCCTGCACCAAAAACTACCAAAAATTGCAGGCCGAAAAAGAGATCTAAAGTCTGGTTGCCATCATTGCCCTGTTCTTTTCACCAGCTTCACATGTGCACCCCATTGCCTGCTGGTGCCCATGCTCAGCTGCACCTTATTGCCAGACCAGGTCATTTCTGGCCTAGTGTGCCGTAGAGATGGTGTCACAACAGAGCTGCTCAAAAGTAGTCGGACTGCGGTGTCCCGTTGGGGGGGGGGGAATAGGAGAGGACCATAAAGGGACAGACTGTAGGAGCTGCTTTTTCTGCGGATTCTGTGGGTTGGATTGGCGGGGGGTGGTCATGTGACTGAGTGGGCGTGGCCTGATCGATGTCCCTGTTCCTGTTTTTAATGGCATCCTATGCTATGGCAATCAGGAGTTCAAAAGCCGTGGCACTCTTCTTTAATGCTATTTGCAGGGAACTGAACTAAACGTATCTTACGACTATCTCCTAGATGTCATATTGGCCTCAGTCAACAATCTAATACCCTATATTGTGAGCAATATCTGCATATCAAATCATTGGATTTGACTGTACAGTGGTCCCTCGACTTGCGCGTTCTCGATTAGCGCGAAACGCTGCAACGCGGTTTTTCAAAAAATATTATTTAAAAAAATAAAATATTAAAAAATAAATTTTTTTTTATTTTTAGACTGAATGGAGACCGCCGGCCGCTCAATCGGGCCGGCAGGGAACAGAATGGAGCCTTCCGCGGCGGGGCTGGGGGAGCCGAGCCCAGCCCCGTGACATTCGCTTTCCTGCCACCCGCAGCCGAGTGATCGTGGGCTCCTTCGCAACCTCAGAGAGCTTCCTGGTTTTCGTGAGCTTTCATGCCCAGGAAGCTCTCCGAGGTTGCGAAGGAGCCCAGGATCACTCGGCTGCGGGTGGCAGGAAAGCGAATGTCACGGGGCTGGGCTCGGCTCCCCCAGCCCCGCCGCGGAAGGCTCCATTCTGTTCCCTGAATGGAGACCGCCGGCCGCTCAATCGGGCCGGCAGGGAACAGAATGGAGCGTTCCGCGGCGGGGCTGCTATGGGGGGGGAGACGAGCCCAGCCCCGTGACATTCGTTTTCCTGCCGCCGGCAGCCGAGTGATCCTGGGCTCCTTCGCAACCTCGGAGAGCTTCCTGGGCATGAAAGCTCACGAAAACCAGGAAGCTCTCTGAGGTTGCGAAGGAGCCCACGATCACTCGGCTGCAAGCGGGAGGAAGGCGAATCCCACGGGGCTGTTCTCGGTTATCCCCCCGGCTCCCCTCCTACCAGCCCCGCCGCGGAAGGCTCCATTCTGTTCCCTGAATGGAGACCGCGGGCCGCTCAATCGGGCCGGCAGGGAACAGAATGGAGCCTTCCGCGGCGGGGCTGCTATGGGGGAGGAGACGAGCCCAGCCCCGTGACATTCGTTTTCCTGCCGCCAGCAGCCGAGTGATCCTGGGCTCCTTCGCAACCTCGGAGAGCTTCCTGGGCATGAAAGCTCACGAAAACCAGGAAGCTCTCTGAGGTTGCGAAGGAGCCCACGATCACTCGGCTGCAAGCGGGAGGAAGGCGAATCCCACGGGGCTGGGCTCGGTTATCCCCCCGGCTCCCCTCCTACCAGCCCCGCCGCGGAAGTCTCCATTCTGTTCCCTGAATGGAGACCGCGGGCCGCTCAATCGGGCCGGCAGGGAACAGAATGGAGCCTTCCGCGGCGGGGCTGCTATGGGGGGGGAGACGAGCCCAGCCCCGTGACATTCGTTTTCCTGCCGCCGGCAGCCGAGTGATCCTGGGCTCCTTCGCAACCTCGGAGAGCTTCCTGGGCATGAAAGCTCACGAAAACCAGGAAGCTCTCTGAGGTTGCGAAGGAGCCCACGATCACTCGGCTGCAAGCGGGAGGAAGGCGAATCCCACGGGGCTGGGCTCGGTTATCCCCCCGGCTCCCCTCCTACCAGCCCCGCCGCGGAAGGCTCCATTCTGTTCCCTGAATGGAGACCGCGGGCCGCTCAATCGGGCCGGCAGGGAACAGAATGGAGCGTTCCGCGGCGGGGCTGGGGGAGCCGAGCCCAGCCCCGTGACATTCGCTTTCCTGCCACCCGATTGAGCGGCCGGCGGTCTCCATTCAGGGAACAGAATGGAGCCTTCCGCAGCGGGGCTGGTAGGAGGGGAGCCGGGGGGATAACCGAGCCCAGCCCCGTGGGATTCGCCTTCCTCCCGCTTGCAGCCGAGTGATCATGGGCTCCTTCGCAACCTCAGAGAGCTTCCTGGTTTTCGTGAGCTTTCATGCCCAGGAAGCTCTCCGAGGTTGCGAAGGTTACATCTTCCGCTGCCAGCCAGGCCATGCTGGCGGCAGCGGAACAATCGCTGGCTGTCAACTTTTCTTTTTAAAACTGGGCAGGAGCTGACTTGCCTCCCCAGTGCTAAAAAGAAAAGTTGACAGCCAGCGCTGCGAAACCGCCGAAACCGGAAGGGGCGAGGTGGGGGAGAACGGGAGGCTCAGCATTCCGTCAGCCGCAGCGCTGGCTGTCAACTTTTCTTTTTAAAACTGGGCAGGAGCTGACTTGCCTCCCCAGTGCTAAAAAGAAAAGTTGACAGCCAGCGCTGCGACTGCCGGAATGCTGAGCCTCCCGTTCTCCCCCACCTCGCCCCTTCCGGTTTCGCCGTTCGGCAACGGAGTCCAGCGCTGGGGCCATGCGGGGCCGCTCATCCAGGGGGGCGTGTGTGGACTGGCAAGCGGCAAGCGGCAAGTGATCTGGCGGGAAGACCAAGGGAAGGTTCCTTCAGCCGCCCAACACCTGATCCGCTCCGCAGCGCGGCAGCAGCGAGGAGCCGAAGATGGGGTTTCCCCTTTGCCTTTACCCCATCTTCGGCTCCTCGCTGCTTCCGCGCTGCGGAGCAGATCAGCTGTTGGGCGGCTGAAGGAATCTTCCCTTGGTCTTCCCCGCCGCCCACACGCAAACTCCACCATCTGCGCATGTGCGGCCATGAAAAAAATGGCGCACATGCGCAGATGGTGGTTTTACTTCCGCATCCAGTATAACGCGGAAATCGGTTAGCGCGGGAGGTCTTGGAACGTAACCCCCGCGCTAATTGAGAGATCACTGTATATCAAATCACTCAAATTTAAGTTGGATTCCTGAAGTGGAATCCACTTTAGTATACGCAAAAGCATTTGGATTTCACTGGAAGTATAAATAAAATAGGACAGAAATGTGGGCCAGACAGGATTACTGTGTACTTTTGCCAAATCATAAGAACATTTGCATTAAAGAAACTGGATTATTTTCAATATTGGGAAGTTACCAGAAAGTCTCAGAGCTGTAGGCTTAATTTCAAGTGTTTAAAAAAACCTAGAAAGTAGCAATAGGAAATTAATTTTGTATTGTTGCAAGGAAAACTACATAAAAGCCATCATGAATTGATCATGACTCCAGAAAATCTACACCTTTATTTTTAAATACAATAGTAACACCTAGACCAGTGATGGCAAATCTTTTTTTCCTCGGGTGCCGAAAGAGCATGGGCGTGTGCTATTGTGCATGTGCGAGTGCCCACACCCATAATTCAATGCCCGGGGAGGGCAAAAACAGCTTCCCCCATCACCTGGCGACCCCCTGGAGGCCGGAAACAGACTGTTTCCCAAGTTCTGGTGGGCCCAGTAGGCTCATGTTTCACCCTCCCCAGGCTCCAAAGGCTTCCCTGGAGCCCGGGAGGGTAAAAACGCCCTCTCCCATCCCCCCAGAGGCTCTCTGGAAGCCAAAAACGCCCTCCCAGAGCCTCTGTGTAAGCCAAAAATCAGCTGGCCAGCACACCCATGCACACTGGAGCTGTGCTAGGGCAACGGCTCGTGTGCCAGTAGATATGGCTCCGCATGCCACCTGTTGCACCCGTGCCATAGGTTTGCCATCACTGACCTAGACAGTTTGTGCCCCGTGAAATAACCGCCAGCAGTGAATGCAAAGAAAGACAATTGCCTTTTCTTCATGTCTTCCTACGGATGAGCAAACCCTTGAATTAATTTGTTCTTGATCCAAATAGCCCTTCTCTTTTTTTTTTTAATAAGATACCATGTCATTCAGAATATGAATCCTAATTCTTTATGCCCAAGATTCTATTTGATTTTCCAACTTCAGCTTCAGTAATGTTAATTGTGATTTGCAACTGAAGAAAAAGAAGATTTTAAGAGTATATGAGCTACACTCCTAAACCAAAAAATGAAAAAGAAAAAAAAGAGACTTGGCAAACTAACTGCAATGAAGTTCCAGCTGATCTTCAGAATATTTACTTCTAGACAGAGCACATAAAAAATAATCCATCATGCAGTTAGTGAACAAACTTTGGCTGCAACCTTGTATTATGTTATCAAGGAGTAAGTCTAACTAACATAAAAGAGATAATTTACTTAGATTACATGTAGAATTAAAATGTAAGATTAAACTCTTCCATCCTAATATGAACACTATGGAGTTTGCCGCAATGTCTTCAAAAACCTTGTGTCTTTATATGGATTGTGATCACATGTCATTCTTGTTTTTAGAAAATTACATATTATTTATTTATCTATCTATCTATCTATCTATCTATCTATCTATCTATCTATCTATCTATCATTTATTTATATTTATTTATTTATTTATTTGATTTGTTTGCCGCCCCTCTCCGCAGACTCGGGGCGGCTAACAACTGTAATAAAACAGTATATGACAATAATCCAATACTAAAAATGATTAAAAACCCATTATAATAAAAACCAAACATACATACAGACATACCATGCATAAAATTGTAACGGCCTAGGGGGAAAGAGTATCTCAGTTCCCCCATGCCTGGAGGCAGAGGTGGGTTTTAAGTAGCTTACGAAAGGCAAGGAGGGTGGAGGCAATTCTAATTTCTGGGGGGAGTTGGTTCCAGACGGCCAGGGCCGCCACAGAGAAGGCTCTTCCCCTGGGTCCCGCCAAGCGGCATTGTTTAGTTGACAGGACCTGGAGAAGACCCACTCCGTGGGACCTAACTGGTCGCTGTGATTCGTGCAGCAGAAGGCGGTCCCTGAGATAATCTGGTCCGGTGCCATGAAGGGCTTTATAGGTCATAACCAACACTTTGAATTGTGACCGGAAACTGATCAGCAACCAATGCAGACTGTGGAGTGTTGGTGTAATCAAAACAAAAAAGACTTAATAAAGTTCTAAAGTAGTCAAAATATTTATTTTACTTAATAAAATTTCTTACTTTTGATTAAATGATTATGTGGCATTTTCAGCTCCTACCCATCACATCTCGAGGAATGTTCCTTACAGGGTATTTTATTTTATATAGAGTTCTTTCTTTATCATTTTGCTGTTAACTACCAAAAAAATGGGGAGAGAATGGACATTTTGCAGTATCTTTCCCATGCCATTCCCACCAAGCCAAACCATGCTCACCAAGCCGTGCCCACGGAACCAGTAGTAAAAAAATTATTTCACCACTGGTGATACCAATGTACAAAAGGGAAAACAGGACTGTTGATTTTGACAATTTGCAAAATGTACAACGTGTACAATAGCTCCACAAAAGTAGACATGGCGTTTGCAACGGGATACCTTTCTGTCAAGAGAAATTCTGTTGCAGCTGCCACAATTTGGAATATAATTTTCAATTAGAAAAAGACACCAAAGATTGCATGTTGAGTACCATTGCCATCCACCTATATCAAGCAGACAACTTTTTTTTCCTCCTCCCTTGTTCCTTTATTAAATGCAATTCTGAAACAGAGCTGTAAGGTTCTGAAAAGGTCAGGAGTGGAAAAATGAGTATGCAATTATAAAAGCAAACTGAAAGTAGGGAATTCAGCTGAGAGCAAAATGTAAATGTCAAAAAAGAAGTAGTACTGATAATTCTGTTATAGAGTCATGTGAATCAAATCTGTGGGGGGAAAGGAAGATACTGGGAGATAAGGGCAAACCTTATTGTCCCCAACGCAGCAGTAGGCAATGCTTTTGTAAAGTACAATACTTTCCAGAAAGAAAAAAAATATAATATTTTACAGCCCCTTTGAACAGAGGACAACCACTGGTTCTATTCATTTGCAACATGCTGTCCCATTCAAGTTTAATCAGAAGTTAAGTTCTACTTCGTTCAAAGGCTTTATGTGCCTAACATGTACAGGATTGAAGTCATAAAGGGCATGACAGGGAGTCAAGAGGAATAAGTAGATTGCCTGCTACTTACTGTAGTCGCACCTGACAGATCCTTACATAGTGAAGTCTTCAAAATAAAAGCATCCATTGACAAGAGCTAGAAGACACTAAGAAACAAAAATAACTTAAGGAATGGTTTTCTTGGGGGTATTTAAATCAGTAAGTTACTATTGCATGCTAGGTCATGATTATTAAAAAATATACACATTGCACTTCACAAGTAGGAAACCATTTCGATTACTGAAATTTCAGCTGATAATTTTTCACTTCTATTTCTATACACTGCAAATAAAGACCGCCTTCTGCCGCAGGAATCCCAGCGACTGGTTAGTTGGCCTTCTCTGGGTCCCATCGACGAAACAATGTCATCTGGCGGGGGCCAGGGGAAAAGCCTTCTCTGTGGTGGCCCCAACCCTCTGGAATCAACTCCCCCCGGAGATTAGGATTGCCCCCACCCAACTTGCCTTTCGCAAACTCCTTAAAACCCACCTCTGCCATCAGGCATGGGGAAATTGATTCCCCTGGGCTGTTTCCATTTTATGTATGGTTTGTCTGAGATGTATGACTGTTTTTTATAATTAAGGGGTTTTAAATTGTTTTTAACTATTGGATTTATACTGTTTTCTTGTTGTGAGCTGCTCCAAGTCTTCGGAGAAGGGCGACGTACAAATCTAATAAATAAATAAATAAATTTGGCAACAAGAAAATAGTCCTGATTAAGATTAGTGAGATAAGTATCATGGCAAGCAATAATCAAGTAGAGGCTATATGTGTGAAAGGAAAAAAGACAAAGTTTTATTCCAGTTTTATAAGTATTTGTATTAACCAATAGGGATTTTGTCTACTGCAAATATTTCTTTTTTAACAAAGCTGTTTATGGTTTTAAGAAGAGTGGTAGGAAGAGAAAAGGGATTCCAAGCAGGTTTCCCCTCTCTGGCATTTATTTTTATTCATATAAATTTATTTGTATTTATTTTACACACACACAAACTTTGGAATTTGAAGATTTGGTACCAAAAGTGTATCGCTGCTTTGGAAATTTGGTGTTTGAGAAGAGTCCTAAAGATACCATGGCCTATAAAGCCCTTCATGGCACCAGACCAGAATATCTCCGGGACCGCCTTCTGCTGCACTAATCCCAGTGACCGATAAGGTCCCACAGAGTTGGCCTTCTCCGGGTCCCGTCAACTAAACAATGTTGCTTGGCAGGACCCAGAGAAGAGCCTTCTCTGTGGCGGCCCCGACCCTTTGGAACCAACTCCCCCCCAGATATCAGAGTTGCCCCCACCCTCCTAGCCTTTTGTAAGCTCCTTAAAACCCACCTCTGTCGTCAGGCATGGGGGAATTGATACTTTCCCTCCCCCTAGGCTTATAAAATTTATGCATGGTATGCTAGTATGTATGATTGGTGTCTAAATTGGGGTTTTAAATTAACTTAAATATTAGATTTGTTTACATTGTATTATTATTGCTGTGAGCTTCCCCGAGTCTGCGGAGAGGGGCGGCATACAAATCTGATTAATAAATAATAAATAAATAATAAATAAATGGATAGCCAAGAAAACAAACAAAAGGTCATTGAACAATTCAATCCTCGAGACACACAAAGGACCAGGTTCAAATTAACCGTGGATACTTTACACAAAAGCATAGGCTTCTGGAGAAAACTCTACACTGGGAAAGGCTGAAAGAAAGAGAAAAAGACAAAGCACAGCAGCAAGGGGGTTGAGTTGTTCCAGTGGGCAATGGGTTTGGAAACTTATGGAAGGACAGGACTAAAGACTAAGAGCTGACATTGATTTGATGGCAACATAATCAGTCTAGCAAAACTGGAAGTAGAAATATTTTAATAGAGTCACTTGCTCCCGTAGGGGCCACAATTTTACAAAGAGCTATGGTGGCATAGTGAACAGAATGCAGTAGTACAGGCAACTTCTGCTGACTGCCAGCAGTTTGGCAGCTCAATTATCACCGGCTCAAGATTGTGCCAGCCTTCCATCCTTCCGAGGTCGGTAAAATGAGGATTGTTGGGGCAATATGCTGACTCTGTAAACTGCTCAGAGAAGACTGCAAAGCACTGTAAAGCAGGATATCAATGCTATTGTTGTTATTATTGGTATGGCTATTACTATGGCTATTGCTATAAGCCAATGTCCTTTCTCCATAGAGGTGGATATAGCAGCCAGGAATGGGACTACAAAAGCTGGCAGTCCATTCAGGAGGGCTCAGACTGGCTGCTGAGTCTCAAGTCTCTGGACCACCTGTTCTAACACCCTCTTACTGAAGGACGCCTCTGCCAAGGCATACATGTCCACTTTGTAGTGCTGCACGAATGATGATAACCAGGTGGCCGCCCAGCAAACCTCTTCAGACCATACCACTGAAGTAGCAGCGTTGTGCGTGGAATGAGCTGTGATCTGATCCAGAACTGGTGTGGACCGGAGCTTGTAGGTGGTAGAGCGACTGGAGCTTGTGATGGTAGAGCAAATCCAGCAGCCCACTGTAGTCAATGATGCATTTTGGCCCAAGGAAAATGGTAGAAAAGACAGGAAAAGCACTTCCAACCTCTGGAATTGGGCTGTCGGGTCATGCTCTATGAACATTACATTTGTTTGTTTGTTTGTTTGTTTGTTTGTTTGTTTGTTTGTTGATTGATTGATTGATTTGATTTGTATGCCGCCCCTCTCCGTAGACTCACAGCGGCTCACAGCCATCTCTTCTCCGAGGGATGGACTGGACGTGGGCAAACTTTTGGGAGGACTAACTTCTGAGCTCTAGGGTATTGACCTTTGGGGTAAATGCTGGGTCCAGTCTAAGAATTACACAGCCACTGTAAAAAATGCACAAGTCTACTTGAATGGATAGGGCTGCCAGTTCAGATACCCTCCCAGCTAATATAATGGTGACCAGGAACGCCACCTTGCAGGAGAGATGTCAAAAGCTGGCCAGACAGAGTAGCTTTCAAGGGGCCTCCGTAAGCAACCAAAGAACCTTTGACAAATCCCAGGTAGGGTATCTGTGAATGACGGGAGGGTAGAGATTGGATGCCCCATGAAGGAAGCAGTGAATGATAGGATGGAGAGCCAAGAATTCTAGACCTCCACACAAGAGAATGGAAGACAAGGCCACTACTTGTCTCTGGAGTGTATTGGGGCTGAGATCCTTGTCCAAACTATCCTACAGGAAGCTAATAACCTGGCTGATGGTCACCTGAATGCACCTCCCACAGAAAGCCATCCACGTGGCATCGTAGATGTGGGTATTGGAAGGTTTCCAGGAGGCCAGAATGGTAGTGACAGCCCTAGCAGAGGTATTGTCCTCCCTCAGAGTGATCTGATCAAGCACCAGGTGGTCAGTTGGAGCCACTGTGGTCTGAGTGCATCAACACCCTTTGGCTGAGGTAGACACTGCTCTGAGGGAAGCCGATCTGCTGTAATAAACTTTCCCAAGCAATGTTCTTGCAGTTTTAAGCTAAGTACTCTGTGGACAATACATTAGCTAGAAGTCTTCTGTGCTGGCTCAAAACGCTGTTAATGAGAGGCCAGCACGATCACTCCAAAGCAAGCCTCACTTTAAAAAGATTTTCCTGTCAGGCTGTTGTTGAAGCCTGACAGGCTCACATGGCTGGAGCCAAAGCTCAGCTGTAGAGGTTGGCTAGTGACTGCATGATGGTTCAGAGTCAACTGGCAGAAACACGATTAGAAGGGAAAACAGCATATAAATATAGCAGTCAGGTATTATAAAACAGTCATGAAAGAGGAATGGAAGGCACACCTGTCCTCGCTGAGTGACTGATTCATAATGCCACCTAGGATAGCAACAAGGGCATGACCTAAACAACTTTAACAGACTCAATCCAATCAGAGAGTAGACAGAGTTAACCCATTCCTGGCTGCTATATCCACCTCTATGGAGAACAGAGCATATTGTCTATTTCAAATCTATATCTATATCTCTTTCATAATTAGATAAGAGACCCACTCAAACTGAGGGCACAAATATGTGTAGAATAGAGATATGTGATCTCTCTCCCTCCAGGAGGTCAAGGTGAATCAATCTGGGTCTCTCTCGTCCCTGTAAAGTTGTCAAACTAATACTAGGGCAGGCTAGTGAAGGCACTTCTGGCATCTAATTAATGCCAACAATAAATCACAAAACTTTGGCGGTGTTCACTGTATGGGGGGGGGGAGGTCATTTAATATGGACAACTTATGTATTTCAAAAGTCAGTGTCAAAAATGTAGCATGAAAACATTCCTAGAGGACTTTTTGTACAGTCAGTTTGCTGTAGTGGTTAAGGCATCGTACTACAAAACCTAGAGACAATGAGTTCTAGCCCCACGCAAAGCACAAAGCTAGCTGCATAACCTTGGGGCAGTCACTTTCAGGCTTTGAAAGTTGGTAATGACAAACCACTTCTGGAAATCTTTGCCAAGAAAACTGCAGGGATTTGGCCAGGCAATCTCTGAGAATTGGACAGGATTTAATGGTAGAAGAAAAAAAAAAGCTGATTGTGCCATCTTCAGGATACAACTGGCACATGCCTATTAATAAAAAAAAGTTAGAATTGTAAAACTGGCTGTATTTCAGTAAGAAAAAGTCTACGGAGAGGGGAGGCATACAAATCCAATGAGTAAGTAAGTAAGTAAGTAAGTAAGTAAGTAAGTAAGTAAGTAAGTAAGTAAACAAACAAACAAATAATTCTTTCCTTCAAAATTAGTAAGTTGTATCTGTAACTTGCCACGATTCTTCGATCTTGTCTT
The DNA here is from genome assembly GCF_031021105.1 of Erythrolamprus reginae. Lineage (NCBI taxonomy): Eukaryota > Metazoa > Chordata > Lepidosauria > Squamata > Dipsadidae > Erythrolamprus > Erythrolamprus reginae. The sequence goes on along the minus strand of NC_091950.1, from coordinate 108,198,649 downwards.
TCTTTTTTTAAATCTCTGAACAGAAGATCATTATGTTAACATGAAATGAAAGCAAAAACAAAATAAACTATTGAGCTAGAAAACAGTCTTAGCTACAACGGAATTCATTGGCAGGATAAACAAGAAGCAAAATCTATACGTTATTTGCTTTTAAACCAGGCATTATATGAGATTAGCATTTTCCATTCCAAGTATGACAACCTTATTAGTCCCCTAACCCAGCTTATCTGTCTTCTTGAAGTATTTATAAATATCACAGATACTTCTGGAAACCTTGAGTTTTCTTTAAGCTTGAATTAATTTGCTCCAAATGCAAATTGTTTCCTACACCTCTATTGCTGCTTTATCTTCCACTCTTGGCAACTTCATGATATGCTGAGGTTACACTCCTTGGTATCACCACCAGTTGTGAAATCAATTTTTTTTAACTACCGGTTCTATGGGTGTGGATTGTTGGCCATTGCTTGGTGGGCATTGCAGGGAAAGGATACTGCAAAATCCAAATTCCCATCACACTCTGGGGCCAGCCAGAGGTGGTATTTTCCAGTTCTCCAAACTACTCAAAATTTCCACTGCTGGTTCTCCAGAAGCTGTTAGAACCTACTGGATTTCACCTCTGATCTCCACCCAGCATGGAAGTTAAAACACATCTGGAGAATCATGGCTGAGAATAACACAGAAGTACATATGGCGTTTATAAATATTTCAAGAATATAAGCAAGCATCCAAGAAGATATGGAAGCATCAAATGTGGAATTGATAAATGTTTGGGTGACCCAATTGCTCTTGTTCTCAGCAACTCCCTGGTGCTACATGTCAATATTTCAGGCCTGGAGAAAAATGCTTTTCTACTGTTCTGCTCTAACTTTCATTATTGAAGGGGAGTCAGAGAAAATGTACCATTTGGTTGGGTCAATAATCTTAAGAAAACTACCACAGAGAATAGTTTGGCTTTCAGCAGTTACAATTTTCCAACTGAGTAAGGCTTGTATTTCTTCTATCAATCAGTAGAGGGTGCTTTTTGCTCTTGTATGCAGTATAAAATTAAATGAACAAGGGGATTAGGCACCTAGACATAATAGAGTCAATTTCTCAGTAACAAATATTCTTATCAGGGACATCTTGAGAAAATTTACCAAATAAAAAGATCAAAATCCAAAGATGATAAATACATAGATGGTAAATAGGTGAGATATAAAGATAAAGAGGAAGGAAGGAAGGAAGGAAGGAAGGAAGGAAGGAAGGAAGGAAGGAAGGAAGGAAGGAAGGAAGGAAGGAACATAAATAAACAAACAAGCAAACAAACAAACAAATAAATGAAACAAATAATTAAAAAGTGAATATTTGAAGCTAAGATGCAAATACTTTTTTAAAAAACCACATTCCAACGTTTTTATAGCTCAATGAAGAGTTACAGATATTAATTATTCCGGAAATTGTGTTTGTGTGTCTGTTAAATGTTTGCTATCCATTTTCTTTCACCTTTTAATATTTCAAGTAAGTAAACAATTCCCACAAATATACAGGTTACTTATTTCACTGGGGTGTGCCATAAGCAATTTACAATGAATGTTGTTCACACATAGGTTTTTTATTCCAAAAATAAATTCTGACAAGAGATCTTTCAATCAAATAAAGATAAAAATTGTGGATTTGAATATTTTAAACATATGCTGACCCATTTTTGTCTTGATCTATTTTTCCATCTTTTTGTTCTTGATATGGTTAGCATTCTATGACTATAAATAAAAGCAAATAAAAATGGGATGAATAGAAACATTTTGCCAGACTTATTTCACCCACACTTATCAAAGGTTTCCATAAAAACATGTGATCTGAACCTTTCAAAGTAGTTACCATCATTCAGCACATTAACATTTCATCAGCTAATAAACCTCTTTGCACGTTCTTTTGTCCCTATCTTTCCACTGAAATTTTTGCACCAAAGGTCTCTATCGAATCTGTTTTGCAGATGAATACATTCTAACGGATTTTACCCACCACTATCAGGGATCATTGTTATGAGCAGTACTAGTCTCAGGTTTTGGTTGCACCCATTGCCCCAGTATTCTTGGTAAATGCATCAGAGTCCAAATTAGATTTAATTGAATATTTCATAGAACTATGCTGCAAATTCTGATAGTTATCAAAGCTGAGCAGCTCAGACCAGCATTACATTTAACTGTAATCTCTACAGTGGTAGTAAAGGAGGGGAGCAAGATAATAAAATTTATAAATGTATGGATCTTAATAGCACTCTAGAATACTTTCTCTGAATTTGTACTTTCTGCCTAAAGTGACAAAACATAAGATTTTGTCCTTAAATTATCACATTTTATAGAATAAACAGAATAATCAAAATCTTGATATCCAAAGAAACTTCAGATGTATTCCTTACAGCTAAAATGCAAGGTATGGTAGTAAGTTTGCTGAAGGATGAAGCATGGCATTAGATTCTCCAGAGATATGGTGCTGAGCTATCAAGAACTATAAAATATTCCACACCTGAGATTTAAACTCTTAATCTTTCCATTCCTAATGACATATTAATGCTGCTTCCCTCTGGTGCTATACATACAAATAAGATTACAATTAGTACTACAGTGATCCCTCTATTATCGCGAGGGTTCCATTCCAAGACCCCTCGCGATAATCGATTTTTCGCGATGTAGGGTTGCGGAAGTAAAAACACCATCTGCGCATGCGCGCCCTTTTTTCTATGGCCGCGCATGCATAGATGGTGGAGTTTGCGTTCCCCGCCGCCCACGCAAAGGGGAATAGGCGTTGATTGCTTACCTGAACGCCTCTTCTCGTACGGTGAGCGGGTACAGCAGTCACATGGGTTGCTCATGTCCAATCCGGTGGAACTGAGCCTAGTGTTAAAAAAGCTTGCTGGATCCGCCCCTTCCCCAGAATTCGCGAATCCGTAGACTAGGCTCAGATGTGAAGCTCTTTAGTGTTCAACTCTCATTGTTAGAGGAAGAAAGGTTATAGGAAGGTAAAGAAGACACATACAAGGGCGGGAAGTGACTGCTGTACCCGCTCACCGTACGAGAAGAGGCGTTCAGGTAAGCAATCAACGCCTATTCTCCGTACTGAAGGAGCGGGTCCAGCAGTCACATGGGACATACCCAATAGATGGTCCCTAGGGTGGGATTAGATTGCTATCGTGAGAGATAACGGATTGGAGTACCCTTCTGCCGAAGGCAGCGTCCGCTGAGGCGTAAGAGTCAATCTTGTAGTGCCTGATGAAGGAATTTGGCGAGGCCCAAGTGGCTGCTTTGCAGACCTCCTCCAACGGGGCTTGAGTCGCCCAAGCGGCCGAGGTGGCTGCGCTCCTGGTGGAATGCGCTGTGATGTTCCTAGGAACAGAAAGGGAGGCCGACTCGTAGGCCTTAGATATAGTCCCTCTGATCCAACGGCCTATCACTGTTGAAGACACTTTGGCACCCATGACTCTGGGGTGATAGGCTATAAAAAGTGCTTCTGACCTCCGAAAGGGTCCTGTGCGTTGGATATAGATCCTCAGCGCTCTAATGAGATCCAGGGTGTGCCATCTAATTGCCAAGGGATGGTCTCGTTGGAGGCAGAAGGAAGGTAAGACAATATCCTGGGTTCTGTGGAACATGGAACTGACCTTGGGTAAGAAGGTGGGGTCCAGTCGTAAGACTACCTTGTCTTGATGAAATTGGCAGAGGTCCTGCCTGATTGAGAGGGCAGCCAGCTCCGAAATGCGTCGGGCAGAGGTAATTGCCACCAGGAAGGCTACTTTAAAGGATAGGTACCTGAGGGACGCCGATTTTAGGGGTTCGTATGGTGCCTGCGTGAGGGAATGGAGAACCCGTGGCAAATCCCAGGATGGATACCTGTGGACCGTGGAAGGTCTAAGGTTGGCTATACCCTTGAGGAATTCCTGAACTTCTGGAAAGGAGCGGAGAGGCTGTCTGCGGGGCCCCGCTAGGACAGAGGAAATGGCTGCCAGATGACGCCGGAGGGTGCTGGTGGAGAGGCCTTGATGGAAACCTTGCATAAGGAAGGAAATGATCCTGTGTATGGGGATGCACAGGGGAGAGAGACCCTCCTGTAGACACCACTGGTGAAACTTGGACCATGTATGGTCGTAGATTCGATTGGTCGAACCCCTTCTGGCCTTTAAAATGACCTCCACTGTGTCGGGGTCGTGGCCACGCAGTTCTAAGTCTCTCCTGATAACAGCCAGGCGGTGAGGTGGAACCACTCCGGGTCTGGATGGAATGAGGCCCCCTGCCGTAGCATATCCCCCGAAACGGGGAGTCGCCAAGGGTCCTGGACGGACAACTGTTGGAGATCGGCGAACCAGGGCCGGCGGGGCCAATGAGGGGCGATTAGGATTACTCGGGCCCTCTCGGTGAGGACCTTGTGAATCACGTCCGGGAGAATTGGAATTGGAGGGAATGCGTATAGTAGTCCTGGAGGCCATGGGCTCCGGAGGGCATTGATTGCTTCTGCTCCCGGGGATGGAAATCTGGAAAAAAAGCGAGGGAGTTGGGCGTTCGCATTGGTCGCGAAGAGATCCAGGACTGGTAGGCCGAATCTGAGGCTGATTTGATGGAACAGGTCTTGATGGAGATTCCACTCTCCTGGGTCTATCGTTGCTCGAAATAGCCAATCCGCCTGGACGTTGAGGCTCCCCGAGATGTGGTCGGCTAGGAGCGACCGAAGATGTTTTTCCGCCCAAAGGCCTAACTTGAGGGCCTCCCTCATGAGGGCCTTGGATCTCGTGCCCCCCTGTCTGCAGATATGGCTTTTTGTGGCAATGTTGTCGGTGAGAATGAGAACGTGCCGGTTGGGGATGCGAGGAGAGAATTGCTTCAGAGCCAGGGATACGGCTCTTAACTCTAGCCAATTGATTGGCTTGGAAGCTTCCTCCGGGGACCACGTGCCCTGGGCTATCATCCACTGGGCGTGGGCGCCCCATCCCGATAGACTGGCGTCTGTGGTGATGACAAATTGATCCGGGCACCTGAAAGGGGATCCTTTGTCCATGGCCGGAGACTTCCACCACTTGAAGGATCTGCGAACAATTGGTGGGATGACAATGCGACGACTTGAGTTGCTGTGCCCCGATCTCTGAAAGGGTAATAGGAGCCACTGTAGTTCCCTAGCATGCAGGCGAGCCCAAGGAATGATGCCTATGCATGACACCATCTTCCCCAAAAGGGAAGACAGGGTTACTATGGAAACTGAAGGTTGAGATAAAATGCGTGAAATTAACTCCCCTATACTGATTTTTCTCTCAGGAGAGAGAAAGACCTGGGAAGATTCTGAATTAATAATGGATCCCAGGTGTAAAATGGATGTGGAAGGTTGGAGGTGACTTTTGTCAAAGTTGATGGAAAAACCATGGTCCTGTAGAACCGACATGGTGACAGAAAGGTCTACTTTCACTTTCTCTAGGGAGTTCCCATGAACCAGAATATCATCAAGGTAACATAAAATGTGGATGGGTGACGCCCGGATATAGGCCGCCAGAGACCCCAAGAGTTTTGTAAAGACCCTAGGGGCCGAGGAAAGGCCAAATGGCATCGCCCTATACTGGAAATGCCTGCCCTGGAAAGAGAAACGTAAAAATTTTCTGTGGCATTTGGTTATAGGAATATGGAGGTAGGCCTCAGTGAGGTCTAAAGAAACCATGAAATCTCCCGGGTGGATGGCGGCCAAAATGGATGATAAGGAGTGCATCGTAACTTCCTATATTTGATGAATAGGTTCAGCTTCTTTAAATCCAAAATAGCTCTCCAACCTCCGGAGGATTTTGGAACCATAAATAGGATGGAATAAAAGCCTCGGCCCTTCTGACCGGGGGGAACCGGTTGAATGGCTCTGATGGACAATAAGTGGGAAATGGCCTCCTCCATACGGTTACAATCTGAGGAGGACCTGGGAGAAGGGCAGGAAATAAAACGTTTGGGGGGGGGGAAGTAAATTCTAAAAGAAGGCCTTTTTGAACAGTGTCAATGACCCAGGGGTCCTGGGAGGTGAGACGCCAATTAGAGGCGAAATAGGCTAGGCGGCCACCTATGGGAATCGAGGAAGAACTACCATCTAGGTTTTTTCGAAGCCCTGTTAGAGGACGCTCCCCTTTGGAAGCGAAAACCTCTGCCCCTGGAGTTCCTACCTTGGGAACGAAAGCGGGGGGAATACTGACCTGGGGTTCTCTGATAGGAGGCCGCTTGATCTTGTTGACGCCCTGGGCGACGAAAGGACTGCGTTTTGGTGGCTTTTTTGGTGGTTGGACCCAATACTTTCTTCTTGTCCGTGGTTTCCGTGAGGAGTGGATCCAGAAGATCCCCGAAAAGAAGGTCGCGCTTCAAAGGTCCCAGAGATAACTGCCATTTCTGACGTACTCCTGCTTGCCAAGGGCGAAGCCATAGGAGTCTTCTTGCCGTTGTAGAAGCTGCAATAGACTTGGCTGCAAATCTAGTAGATTGTAAAGTGGCATCAGCCACGTACTGAGCAGCTGCAAATACCTTGTTGAAGTCCTGTTGACCTCTCAAGTCATCGGGAGGAATATGCTGTTGAAGTTGGCGAAGCCACAGAAGCATGGCTCTGGAGAAAAAGGAAGCCGCTGCGGAACTTTTAATGGCCTAGGAATCTGCGGTGAATCCTCTTTTGAGCATCTGTTCAATCCGCTTGTCCTCTGGGCGGAGGACCTCCTCTGCTTCGCCTGGCACAGCAGCCGCCGAGTGAAGGATCTTGACAGGTTCATCCGGTTTGGGAAAAGATAGGAGCTCCTCATAGGAAGAGGAGAGTTTGTACAACTTTTTGTCCTTGGTAGTGGGATTAAGCCCAGAGGCTGGGAAATCCCACTGCTTAAGTAAGGCATCTTTAAACAATTTAGGCATAGGAATTACCTCGTTATCCTCCTGTTCCTCTGTGAAGTAAGGTAAATTCTCCTCCGGGGGTTCAGTGGATGTGGAGGCCTGTTTCTCCTGGGCCGCCAATCCTGTAGAAATTCTAGCTTTGAGGAGGAGAGATTTGAACAATTGAGAGGGAAAAATAGTAATTGGAGAAGGAACCTTTATTTGGGATTCCTCATCATCTGAGAGACCTTGAAAGGGATCCTCATCCTCTTCCATATCCTCATATTCGTCCTGAGAGGAATCTGATTCATCCTGAATAGGAGCTCTAACCGTTGGGGAAGAACCCAAGGGGCGGGAGGGACGAGGAGGTGGAGGAGGTAAGGAGGGCGCATTGATGGTAGAGAGTTTAGCATCAATGGCCTTGGATAACACAGAAAAAATAGATTGGAATTCAGGAGGTAAACTAGAAATATCAGCAGGAATGGCAGAAGAATCCCTGAAAGCCTGGGAGGATCCTGGCCGGGGGGAATCTTCAATAATATCTGGTTCCTCTGGACCTAATCCCCATAGGTTAGGTTGGGGTCTGTCTAGGTTTGGCTCATCCAGAGATAACACAGTGACCCCAGAAGAAGGCAGATTAGGAGCCTCTGGGGGGTCATGACTACTGAGTACTTGGGCCTGTACTTTCAAACGCTTTGCTGATTTGTCATGGATTTTTTGTAGGGCTTGGTCCCTTCTCTTCTCAGCCCTGGTGACTTTGGTCAAGGGGCGGGCCCCTGAAGAAGAGGAGGTCGAGGCCTGGGGGATACTGGTAATCTCATCGCCTGTAGGCCTGGCCTCTCTGGGACCTTGAGTGGTGCCTCTCTTGGGAAAAGTAGCCATAGTCTGACAATTAACAGAAGACAAGGCTGAGCCAAATAAACTGGATGATTAGGGAGAAGAATTTCAAGGACTTCCCAAGAGGAATGGATCCTGCTCCTAGGCCTCGGAGCTGCTGAGACTTGAGGGCAATCTGGGCAAACCCAGAGTTCGTGTCCCCAAATACAGCGTGGCCAGCCTCCCTAAACTTTAACTAAAGTAACCAAGGCACTCTGGTTGGAGGCTTAGCCGGTGGAGAATTAAGCCTGAGCGTCTCAAAGCCCACTCCGGGATCCGAGCGGTGGACTAAGGCCTACGCGGCTGGCAGAAGGCCAACACGAGAGGCCTAAGTTAAAAAAGGGCGCGAAAGCCTTCGCGCCGAAAAAATCGCTCCGTAATAGAAATCTTAAAGGGGAAGCGATCGACTAAGTCCAGGAGACTAGAAACAAGCGTCTCGCACCGCAGGAGGTATTTCTTAAGCCCTTTAACAATAGCACTATAAATAAATCAATGAAGCAATACTTGCACAAGGACCTCCAGGCCAAGGGATTAAAAGAATCCACAAGCGGCAGCGGGGATCGTAAACGGCAAAAAAAGCCGTGGGAAAATGAAACCGCAACTTCTCCCAAAGGAAAAAAGCCGAGCCGCAAACGGCTGGCGCTATTAAGGCAAGTACACAAATAAGTATAATCAAATCTTACTACTTTTGAAGGAAAGATCGAAGGGAAGGTGTTAGAATGTTGAACGAGCTATCACAATACAACCGCAGGATGCGAGAACTGAGCGAATTCTGGGGAAGGGGCGGATCCAGCAAGCTTTTTTAACACTAGGCTCAGTTCCACCGGATTGGACATGAGCAACCCATGTGACTGCTGGACCCGCTCCTTCAGTACGGAGAAACGCGATTCGGCTCCTCGCTGCTGCTGCTGCGCTACCGAGCAGATCAGCTGCTGGGCGGCCGAAGGAACCTTCCCTGGGTCTTCCCGGCCGCCCATGCAAAGGGGAAACCCCGGCTCCTCGTTGATGCCCGCCGCTCGCCCGCCCGCCAGCAAGAGGGGGAAGACCCAGGGAAGGTTCCTTCGGCTGCCCAGCAGCTGATCTGCTCGGCGCAGCAGCAGCGAGCAGACGAAGATCGGGGTTTCCCAGCCGCCCACGCAAAGGGGAAACCCCGGCTCCTCGCTGATGCCCCTGCTCGCCCGCCCGCTGCCCGCCGCCCACCAGCAAGAGGGGGAGAGATAGAGAAAGAGAGAGAAGGAAAGAAAGAGATGAGAGAGGGAGGAAGAGAGTGTGAGAGAGGAAGAAGCAAGATAGAGAAAGAGAGAGAGAAAGAAAGATGAGAAAGGAAGGAAGAGAGTGACGTCATCGGTGGAAAAATCACGATATAGCATTTCGCAAAGATCGAGATCGCGAAACTCGAGGGATCACTGTACATTATATCATGAAAACCATATAATGTAAAGGTGGGAGAACTTCATAGGCTATGTGTGTATTAATTAATAATTTCAGTTAAAATACTGAATGAACTAAGTTTTGTGGGGAGAACAGAACGTAGAAACATAGAAGAATGACGGCAGAAAAAGACCTCATGGTCCATCTAGTCTGCCCTTATACTATTTTTTGTATTTTATCTTAGGATGGATCTATGTTTATCCCAGGCATGTTTAAATTCAGTTGCTGTGGATTTACCAACCACGTCTGCTGGAAGTTTGTTCCAAGGATCTACTACTCTTTCAGTAAAATAATATTTTCTCATGTTGTTTTTGATCTTTCCCCCAACTAACTTCAGATTGTGTCCCCTTGTTCTTGTGTTCACTTTCCTATTAAAAACACTTCCCTCCTGGACCTTATTTAACCCTTTAACATATTTAAATGTTTCGATCATGTCCCCCCTTTTCCTTCTGTCCTCCAGACTATACAGATTGAGTTCATTAAGTCTTTCCTGATATGTTTTATGCTTAAGACATTCCACCATTCTTGTAGCCCGTCTTTGGACCTGTTCAATTTTGTCAATATCTTTTTGTAGGTGAGGTCTCCAGAACTGAACACAGTATTCCAAATGTGGTCTCACCAGCGCTCTATATAGCAGGATCACAATCTCCCTTCTCCTGCTTGTTATACCTCTAGCTATGCAGCCAAGCATCCTACTTGCTTTTCCTAAACATCTTCAACCATGCATTTTTTTAAAAAAAGAAAAAATATTTCTCTTGTCCCTCAAAGGAAAAAGAGGAGGAAAGAGATGGCTAAGCCATGAAGTAGAATATCAATTTCTACAAACATTCAAGTTCACCTCTTACTCTCCCTCCTGCTGTCTTTACCTCAGACACCTTGGAATATCTTCAATTCAGTCTGACCTCATGTCTTCAATTAGCACCTTCCATTAATTAGTGTATTACCAGCATTGGCAAAAGACACCATGAGCCACATCATTTATGTTATCTTCTTCCTTGTTTTAAAGAAAGAAAAGTGTCTAATACGAACACAAGGGCACTAAAAGGATTTAACTAATGCTGTGAGAATTGATAGAATGTAGAGTTTATGGAACTGGGTAAATTTGAACAGCAGAAGTATGACATTAACGATGAAATCCAATCAAGTAATTAGTAAACAGGAGGTGGGGGAAGTGTTTAATTGCCACTATAGATCAGTGAATTCAGACTAGGAATTAAACCCACATAAGACATATATTTAAGAGCAAAGCTTTTCACAGCTGTTATTGAAAGCTGGCTTTACAATATATGTTATTGTAAGGCAAATTGCTATAATGCAATTTACTGCTCTGAATGCTTTTAATGGTGGAATCTTAAAAATACAAAAGATGCTCAGGAGGCCTTCATAGTGCAATGTTGTTTTGATACAACATCTGTTTCAAAGCAATGAATGCACAGTAATTACTATTTTTACTGATTTCTAATTTTTTAAAAATATACTGCTAAGTTTCAAGAACATTAGATTGCAGTTTAATATTCAGAGATGACAGAGCAAAAGTTGGGAGAAACCATCTGCCACATTTGTTTTTAAAAGAGAACCCAAACTCCGCAAAGCTAAATTAAGAGCTACTAGTAAGAACACATTGGCAGCCTCTACAGTTCATCCAGAAATCTGATCTTATGTAGAAGGAAATGGTACACATATTGCATTTTATTATGGAGAAGCAGTGGTGGGTTGCTGCTGGTTTGGACTGGTTCTTTAGAACTGGTAGCACTGACTCCAAGCCAAGAGAGAATCGGTTCTCTGTATCCATGAAATTGGGCTCTCCTGCCCACCCCTGGGTTATCTCTGCTTCCAAAGCTCAGCTGATCAGGGATGGCAGATTGAATACCTGGTCCACATCTGGATTTTGTGCTTCTTGCCTTGTTTGCAAGGCAGAAGTTCTATTTCCTCTGAACTGGGCATGCACGTACAGCAAAGCGGTTATAAAGCCGCTAGCAACCCACCACTGTGAAGAAGGAATGCAAAATATGTTCAGAAGGTATGTGAGTTGAAAGGGTGGATCGGACTAGAGCATTTGATGGTCTCTCTGCACAAAGTGTAGCTAGATAATTACTCATTCAGAAACAACTGTCCTCATGGTTATAGCGGCAATAATGGGAAATATTTGATTTGTCCTTGCTTTGCATGGCTTTTGCAAAGATTGGTCCAGTAGAATTAAATCATGTGGAGAATTGATTTCTAGCTAATTTTTAGATAAAAAATCCAAAGTACGTAGAGGATTGGACAATTCAAAAAGGAGAGTTGTTTATTTATTTATTCATGGATTTTCAAAATAAAAGTTTGAAAGTAGCAAAAGAAAAACAATCTGTTTCCCTACTTTTTTAGAAATTCATCCCTAATTTTTTTAAAAAAAATACAAGACAAGTACAGTACATTTTTCCCCATTGGTGGATGTCTACTTCTATTATAACATTAAGAAAGAAACAAAATGGATGGGATCTAATTTCAATTAATCTCACTTGATTTGAATCAGATTCTTTTTCTGAGGTCTATCGTAACTGAAAAAATGTGTGTGAATTGTCAATGAAATTTTGTGAAAAACTTCTTTACCTATCTTAGGATGCAAGGGAAAATATTGTGCTAACTGAATATAATGATGACTGATTATTTTGTGACTTGAGCACCTTGCTTGAATAATGTTAGTATTTTTGGATAGCATAGGAATTGCTTGATCAGCACTGGCATGTGGAAACTACTTAGCAAAAGTGGATACAATTGTACTAATTTAAGACCAAGTTGCATCTTAAAAAGGACAATCTGTCCAGTTGATTTCAAGAAGGCAATTAATCTATTGACAAAATGCTGCCATAGGCCAACTGGAGGGGGAAAAAATCTAGGGTGACATGTGAATAATTGCAGCAGTATGCGTATTTTAAAATGTCTTCATAGAGATTTCAAATGGATGCTTTTATTTATCTTTATGGCAACATGACAATAACTCTATCTCTATTCCAGTAATTAAATTGTCTGTACTGTATTTACAATACGAGCAGAAAAAATGCTTTGAACTGCCACTGATTTGTGATTTCCAAACTGTCAGAAGGTTTAAAGTCAGAAAATGCTATGGAATTTGGCATTTTGATAATATTTAGTATTATCAGTTAATAATTTTTATCATAGTATTATCATAGTAATTTTGCATATCACTATACAACCATTATACTAGAATAGCATGAATGTGGAAGTTTCATTTTTTTACTGGTTTTGAAAGGAATTTTAGAAATCAATAGGAAAAAAACAGCAAACTCTTAAGAGAGTTTTTGGAATAACCCGCACACAGAATGTATATTCTAAGAATTTAACAAAATGTGTATTATGGGCACTAACCAAAGAGAAATGACTACATGATAAACCAATTGGATATTTAGTTAAGGCATTTGCTTAACAGAAATCCTGCAGGATGTGCAAGAATAAGAGACAAAATTTTATTTCTATATGAGAAAAGCAAAATTAAATACAAGACAAATACTTAATATAAGAAAGAGAGAAGGAGGGAGGGGGAATAACAGGATTGCAACTTTCTAATTTTCTCTTTGAATATTCAGATTTGATCTGTAACTCAAGAATCCTTCAGAAGTACAGCCATTTTTGTACCAAATTTGTAACCATGGCAACACAGAGTGTCTGAAGTCAGCTGCTTGAGTATTCAGTTGAGGCAAGTGATGAGCAGAACTTTTTATCATATACTATTGCATATCAGATCTACAATAAAGACAGACACTTCTACCATTAATAAACACAAGGTTATGCTAAAATTCTAAAACTAGGTCCTCGGGAAGTGTAGGAAGGGGAGAATCATTTAAAGGCAAAAATAAGTAAACTTAATTCTGCATCACCTCCACACCAAGGTGTAGTACAATAACAAGAAGAATTAGCAAATAAAAACTGGCCAACAGTTAAAATTACACAAAAAAGTAAAATCAATACACACAGTAACATTTTTATAGCCATAATAAAAATAACACACAATTATAAAATATGAAACCTATAAATCTGGTATTTCTATCATCTAACTTTTTTACTAAGGTTACAGCCCTAACACCTTAACCTGTAATCTTTTCGGGGGTGGGGGAGGGGTGCTTTTTAGTCAGTCTTCACTCACAGACAAGTCCCTTTAGTTTTCTTGGCAAAGTTTTTCAGAAATACAGTGGTACCTCTACGTACAAATGCTTCTACTTATGAACTTTTCTAGATAAGAAGTGGGTGTTCAAGATTTTTTTGCCTCTTCTCAAGAACCATTTTCCACTTAGAAACCTGAGCCTCTGAAACTGTAACTAGAAAAGGCAGGGAGAATTCTCTGTGGGGGCCTCTCTAGGAATCTCCTGGGAGGAAATAGGGCTGGAAAAGGCAGGGAGAAGCCTCCATGGGGCCTCTCTAGGAATCTTCTGGGAGGAAACAGGGCCTCTACCCTCCCTGTGGTTTCCCCAATCGCACACATTATTTGCTTTTACATTGATTCCTAAGGGAAAAATTGCTTCTTCTTACAAACATTTCTACTTAAGAACCTGGTCATGGAACGAATTAAGTTCGTAAGTAGAGGTACCACTGTATTTTGCCATTGCCTTCTTTCTAGACCTGAGTGAATGGTTTGCCCAAGTTCACTCAGTTGGCTTCATTCCCAAGGCAGGACTATGAGCCACGCCCACCAAGCTAGTCCAGGTCCCCAAGAGTCTGAGGGGCCATGAATTGGCTCCATTTAAAAGTTTGCTCAATAGGGAATTGCAACAGGATTATCAAAACCCCAACATTTCCCTATATGCATTCTTTATTGCAACCATGCTCCCTTTAAAAAGACTCATTTGGTAGAACTTTAAATATGGTAGAAAATTAATATACGGTATGTTTCTATGTTTTGAACATATTATTATTAAAGAGACACAGAAAACTATAATTGCACAAATATATAGCAAGATGAAGACAGGAAATCTAGAATCATGAGAATACGTAACTTGCTTATGATGGTGAGATTTCTTAACTAAACTGTTTTTGATAAAGAAGAATTTAGGTCTATTATAGCATACCGCTAAGACACCAGGTGGCAAACAGCACAGATCAATAGCAATGTCCAATTGTAACAAAATAAAATGACCCACTGGAATAAATGGTTCCCGTGGGCACTACAAATCCCAAAGACATATTTCTTCTTCTGGCATGCCCTGCATGCTAAGTCCTTCTGGTTGTTTCCAGAGTCACAGACTCATCCATTTTATGCTTGTGCATTAAACAGAAGATATTATTCTACAGTAAGCAGCTAGGCAACCCCAGATATAAGTACAATTTCCATGAGTGTCTTAGAATAAAATAGAATAACAGAGTTGGAAGGGACCTTCCAGGCAAATGGTTATTCAGAATCTTCAGGCCCTTGAATAGCAAAAGGATGTGTTTCACTGGTTATTTTCACCAGGTAGCTTACCAATCTTCTGCAATCTATGGAAAGAAGATGGTAAACAGCATACCATATTTCTTTTATTCTGGAGCAGAGGTGTCTCACATGCACAGCAAGTAACACACACATACCAATGCACATAATTATTGAAAACACAGTCAAATTTATAATAATACTTATTATTATTATTATTATTATTATTATTATTATTATTATTATTATTATTATGCATTAATTATATCTAGTTCCTATCGGATTTTATTGCATTGATCTGTTAATAAAAATGAATATATAAAGGTGTGATTCCTAACCTTATATACATTTAATGGTCCCTACATGTATTTAAGATTGACACCAATGTTCTAGAAGGAAGAATAGCAATAGCAATAGAATTTAGACTTATATACCGCTTCATAGTGCTTTTACAGCCCTCTCTAGCCGGTTTACAAAATCAACATATTGCCCTCAACAATCTGGGTCCTCATTTTACTCATCTCGGAGGAATGGAAGGATGAGTCAACCTTGAGCCAGTGGTGAGATTTGAACTGCTGAACTACAGTAGCAGTTAGCTGAAGTAGCCTGCAGTGCTGCACTCTAACCACTGCGCCACTCCGGTAAATAGAATTTACTTGGTTGACCCCATACTTCTGGTATATTTTTAGCCTTTGCTACTTTCATGTATAAACTTTCATGTAAAGACATGTTTGGTGGTTATTATTATTATTATTATTATTATTATTATTATTATTTTTATTATTATTATTACTATTTACAATTGTGATCTGCCTTCCTGATCATAGGTTGCTGAAGAACTATTTAAAGAACTAATGCCAATAAAAGGCCTAACATCTCATAAAAAGCTTATATCACTATTACAGTAAACTGAAAAGGCCTAAATAAAGAGGCACAGTATTGATTTCTCTCCTGAAAGCAGAAACAAGATGAGCTGATACCAAAATAGTATTCTATAACTGAGAAGCAGCATGTTGTAAAATTTATAAAATAATAAAATGGATGAAGGGCAAAGAAAAAAGTACAATAATCATCAAATCATCTAGAAAAAAAATAGCAACCAGTTTTGGGGAATAGGCTGGTATTTAATCAGTGGGCTGAGATTTCATTTATATATAATCTGTTGCTGTTATTCTTTTTTTAATCCCCTGGTTTCTCTGTTACAACTTCTACTCTGGGAAACTCCTGGGTACTGCAAAAGTATAATAAATAAGTAACATAAAATTGTTCTTTTCTGTTCCTACTAACAGAAGAAATGATTTGGTTTTTCTCAATACGACTATAGTTCTGGAGGTAATGTTTTCCACTTATTGTTTGGCAGCTAGGGAAGAGATTTATACAAAGTACAGATCCCTAGCCACCGCTCCATAAGTAAAAGCCTGAAAGTGGTACAACTAACAGAAGCAAATGCATCACTCTTTGGCTGGTGCTGGGAAGGACATTCATCAATGTGGACCTGCAACACAGGTGCCTTCCCTTCAGCGGAGTATTAACAGGAATGTAGAGAGAGGTATGCAGCCTGCCAGCAATAAAGTATTGCTTTGTGAATTCTTGCAAATAAATCAGATGTAGCTGCAAAGGAAGTGCTTCCTTGATGTCTATTCTATTCATGAGTACGTACAGCTAAAATGCGTTCTGATAGCATTACCTCCCATCGTGCGGGTTTTTTTGTAATCCAAAATAAGTTCATTGTTTTCAAATATATTGGAAATGAAGATGAAAGGTCCTGCCACTTGTAGTATAGATTTATTTATTTATTTATTTATTTATTTATTTATTTATTTATTTATTTATTTATTTATTTATTTATTTATTTATTTATTTATTTATTCATTTGTCCAATACACAAATACATAGGAAGAAAAATAGACATGTAGTAATATATATAAGGGTAAAGTGAACTTAGAGGAGAGGATATATGAAAGGAAGAAAATATATATGATAAGTGAGAGAAAGGAAAGACAATTGGACAGGGGACGAAAGGCACACTAGTGCACTTATGTACGCCCCTTACTGGCCTCTTAGGAACCTGGAGAGGTCAATCGTGGAGAGTCTAAGGGAGAAATGTTGGGGGTTAGCGGTTGACACAATTGGGTCCGGTAATGAGTTCCACGCTTCGACAACTCGATTGTTGAAATAATATTTTTTACAGTAAAGTTCATATTAAGTTTCGTATTAAGATGAGATTACGAAATGATTGAAGGACTGTTGGAAAATAATGGAATGAAAAGCTTAAAAAAAGAGTGATAGCTTAGCTGTTGTTCCTGTGATGACTTCTTTAAAAAAGGAGTAGAGCAAAGATGTTTGGTAGAAAAATCTGGTTATTTTTGAATCAGGTGGCTTCTGCATAGAAAATTTGTATACATAAGGGGTAGATTGGCCACAGCCACACTATAAATGGGACAGTTTGGTAGATTAAAGAGTATTGAGTAAGGAGGAGGCTTACTCAAAAACAGTAATTCAAGAGAGGATGGAGCAGAACAAGGTTATTGCAATGACTCAGTGACAAGAGTTTTTATTGTATAGCCCCCTGATTATTATTATTATGGAAATAATTCAGCCAATCATCTATGGCCATTGTTGAGTCCGCTCAGGTACTGCAAAAGAGGCCGGCAAACTGGGATTTCCTATTCTCATTTATTCCTTTAAAAAAAAAAAAACTCCTATAAACTATAACCCTAACCCACAGACAGGTTTAGGTAAATCCACTGTCTCAGAAGAAAGAACTTGACCAGAACCATCTTTCTGTACCTTGAAGCAATTATGAAACAAAAATGACCATCTAATCAAGGAGCAGGAAAAGTGCTGTCAAAGAGGTTCAAGTGACTGCCCAGGAAGATGTCTAGGGTGACCCCGGTATTTTGTTCACCCACGGCACTTTTCTTTTTCCTCACTTCCCAATCAACCACTTCAGATTTCATGATGTTTTCCACCTCTGTCTCTTTCATGTCCTTCTCTCCTTGGTCAACTTGTTCCAACTTTTTCATCAGCTGACCATCGATTCTGCCATTTTTCTACTGGATGATTTGCCAAACTAAAGCATCCATACTTTCTGTCCGATTCCTACCTCTCATTCTGCTGATTTTAAAAAAAATCTTTGTTGCTCTTCCTTAACTACCTCTTGTTTTTCTTTCTTTCTCATCTCAATCTCATTGTCAGAACTTCTGGTCTCCTAGCTTTGCTCCTCTTCTATTTTTTTTTCATTTTTCTTTCTCTCTTTTTCCCCTAGGTATTTCATTTATTCTTTACTTTTTAGAATAAGCCTCTTTCCCATGGTTCTGTGAAATGGTGCCTGCACTGTGTATGAAACCAAGCCCTCTTTTGGTATAGCAAAGAGCACTCGTCTCCAAACAAACTGGTAATTTGTACAAGTCCCTTATCAGTTCTGTCATACTTATCTTGCAGCTGTGAGGCAATTCACAGTCCTTCTTCTTTCACAAAGTGACACATACTTTGCTCTGGTTTAGTTTCAAAGCAGGGAAAAATCAGCATACAAAAAGTCAAAGTCAGTAAAGCAGTCACGAAACACAACGATCAGATAATCCTCCACAATGGCCAAACCCACAGGCTGCTCTTTATAGCAGCCTCACTTATTACCACAGCCCCACCCAACCACAGGTGGCCTCATTTTCTTTGATAATAATCTCTCAGTTGTTGTTGCCTATGCATCGCTCTCCTCATGCATGGCTGTATCATTAACTCTTGTTCGAATCCAAGGAGGAGCTAGATAATTGATCTCCTTCTGAGCTGTCTGCCACACTCTCCTCCTCCCTGACACTCATGTCTTCTTGGTCAGAGGAGCCTTCATCATCAGATTCCACCGAGGGGGGGGCAAAACAGGCCTGCAGCATGTGGATTTCTCCCCCACATCCACAGTCCTTGGGGCAAGAGCAGGGCCAGAGCTAACCACAACCGTGGAGGGAAATAAAGAATTTGTTTCTACAACATTTTAAACTGGATATGGGCACCATGATATATGAATATAATATTCCAGTTATCATTATAATAATTCCAGTGCTGGAATTAGGTGGTGAGCCCAAGAAAGCCTTAGGGATGCTTGGAGCTAAACTAACTTAGCCTAATCATTCATGTTATGTGAACAAGGAAAAGAAAATTAATTCTTTCTTCTTGCATCCAACACAGAAATGATTGCCTGGTGGATCCTCATAAAAATGAACTGCTCTGGAAACTTCTCACTTTATTCTTTACTCTCACATGCAATCACATATTTCATCATATGGGGTTGAAATGAGGAAGAAGGGGATGAAGTGAATATGCCCCCCTCTAATTGTCATCTTATCATCACAGATTAAATGGAAAAGCATAAGCAGTTCAATTTTCATTGAAATATATTTAGTACTACAGTTCCTGCAATGACCACGACAAAACAGAACAATGGGAGTTGGAAGGGACCTTAGAGGTCTTCTAGTCCAACCCCATCTCAAACAGGAGACCCTAGATCATTTGAGACAAATTGTTGCCCAATCTCTTCTTACAAATCCTCAGTGATGGAGCACTCACAATTTCCTTAGGCAAGCTATTCTACTGACTAATGTTCTAACTGGGAGGAAATTTCTCCTTATGCCATGCTAGCTGGAGCGTTGGCTTTGGAGGATCAGGAATACTGGGAAACATAGATCCAAACAGATGAAAAGGTAGGTTTAAGGCATATTATTTTGACTATTTCATATCACAATTGCTAAATGAGTCAAATAATAAAACAAACTTTAGTTAACAGCTATGTTTTTAATCAGCGATTCTGTCCCATTATGTTATCCAGTTTTCCAGTTAATGATGCAACCACAAAGTCTCAAATAAATCATTACAGTGTTTATTGCAGGTGACTACTATGATCAAAAATTATATAAATTTCCCTCTAAATAAGGAAAACTTGTCTTAATAATAAAGTCTCTAGTATGGAATACCAGACTATGAACCAAAGCTCTCTAATCTGAGAGAAGCAACAAATAAGGTAGGAAGGTGTATCATTCATAACCTCTAAATGAATCATGCTACATAAGTTTATATAAAATGATCAAGCCACTTTTATTTTTTTAAATGGTTTACATCAATGGTCTGTTGATTCTCCCTTTATTCTTATCCTCATTACGGAAGTATTAATTTAAAAACCAAATTTACCAGAAGCAAATCATTGAAATGTTTAGATGATTTTTTCATTCAGTTTGAAATAAATTGTGATTGCAGCTGTGGAGTAAATAAGATAAACACTATGAGAATTAATTCCTGACCTTAACTTACAAACAATTAACTCCTCCAAGAATAGAATAGAATAGAATAGAAAAAGAATAGAATAGAATGGAATGGAATAGAATAGAATCTTATTGGCCAAGTGTGATTGGACACACAAGGAATTTGTCTTGGTGTATATGCTCTCAGTACATAAAATAAAAGATAAGTTTGTCAAGAATAATAAGGTACAACACTAAATGATAGTCTGGGTAAAAATAAGCAATCAAATCATATTAGGAACCAGTCAATATAAATTGCAAGGATACAAACAACAAAGTTACAGTGATAAAGTAATTTGTGGGAGGAGATAGATGAGGGGAACAATGAGAAGATTAATAGTAGTGCAGACTTAGTAAATAGTTTGACAGTGTTGAGGGAATTATTTGTTTAGCAGAGTGATGACGTACGGGGGAAAACTGTTCTTGTGTCTAATTGTGCAGTGTTCTATAGTGTTGTTTTGAGGGTAGTAGTTGAAGCAGTTTGTATCCAGGATGTGAGGTGTCTGTAAATATTTTCACAGCCCTCTTTTTGACTCATGCAGTATACAGTTCCTCAATGGAAGGCAGGTTGGTAGCAACTGTTTTTTCTGCATTTCTAATTATCCTCTGAAGTCTGTGTCAGTCTTGTTGGATTGCAGAACCAAACCAGACAGTTATAGAAGTGCAGATGACAGACTGAATAATTCCTCTTCGTTTGTATATGTATATATGTTTATATATGTAAATGTGGTTTGCATAGATACCAAGACTCAGATATAAACAAAATGAAAGAATTCATTACTGATTTACAGTAAGTTAAAAATATTAATGTAACATTAATTTTCTAGACTGTGATAAACTTCCTTGCATAATTGAATTTTAAATGTCAGTGGAAAACAAGACCAAGTTGGTGAATTACTTGTAACGTGATCAAAGGCATGGTTGAAACCACTGAAATTTGATTTGTTAATAAGGGATAAAGAGAATGCAAATAAACTCATTATAAAGTTAGATTTGTAATAGATAAATTCCCAAAGTAAAAATTTTAAATGATGTTAGATGTTTGTAATTGTAATTAAGAACACACTGAGAAGTAAAAACAGTGTGTTAACCAACCTTAATATAATTTATATTTTAATTTCAGAACATCTCACATCCTCAATTCACCAGACTCCAGTGAAAAAGATGGCCATATTGAAGC
This sequence comes from Erythrolamprus reginae, assembly GCF_031021105.1. Lineage (NCBI taxonomy): Eukaryota > Metazoa > Chordata > Lepidosauria > Squamata > Dipsadidae > Erythrolamprus > Erythrolamprus reginae. The sequence goes on along the minus strand of NC_091950.1, from coordinate 108,177,631 downwards.
CAACAAATACACAGTTTGATAATTAAGTAGAAATTTCTGAAGGGAGGACTTAAGCTCCAAATCACATATAACAGAAATTAAACAAGGCTCAAAATTAACCAAGGCTCTAACTAATTCAAAAATGTGATGTTCTGTTACAAACATGCCAGTGTTTCCCAGAATATTTTGTCTGTGAATATTTTTGTTTTATCCTTTTCATAATCAGATTGCTTGAACAATTATAATGGAAAAAGATTCATCTGTAAAATATTAACTGTAACTTCTGAGTGTTTATCTTGTGAGGTTACAAAACAAAATCCCAGATAACCAGTAATATCTAAGAGCCTTTTTGTTTATGGAAAAGCAGGGGGGAAATGTTATCAGAATAGTATAAAAAAAATAAAAGTGTCCTATATTATTTCTTTTGCAAGCTATGTTCCTGGTTTTATCCTTGTGAGAGAGGGGGACTCACAATAATCATGAGGAGGGGGAGAAAATTATGTTGGAGGCTGCATTGCATATCAATATATCATTTTTAGAATTTTACTAATTACTGTGCCTGAAGGCTTTTCTGTTGAGAACAGCATCTGAGATAGAGAGGTCAGCATCATTCACTGCTACTTAGCATTTTAAAATATATTTTAAATGAATATATTTTACAAATTGAAGGGGAAGAGGAAAAGGGGGGAAGGGGGAGGAAGTGGAAGAAGCTACACATTTGAATCCCAATCACTTCTCATTTAAGTACCTTGTGGTAAAATGAATTTTATTCCATTAAAAATATTATAATATGATTGCTTGTATGTCTTTGATTTAGAATTGTGAGTGCTTCTTGGTTAGGTTTTTATTTTGTACTTTTCTCATTCATATAATTTTGTATGGTAACCATGGTAATTTTGCACCCTTAATCTAACAACCGTCCTCTATGTTCCTACCAGTACTATTTTTCTTTACAGAGAACATATATTAAAAACAAAAGTGTGTACTAAACAGGGCTTTTACTGTTTGGTACACTAAACAGTACTAAACAGATCAGTAATGCCAGCAGTTGCTTATCAGAAAGCACCCTCTAACACAGTGATAGGCTCCTAAGGGCACGCAGGTATGCAGTACCGGTAGGTGCCTGCTGATGACATCACTTCCTGAGGCCACCATCTTTTTTTAAAAAAAATCTTTTTTTCCTTTCTGGGCTCTGGGTGTTTTTCCTATCGCAGTAAATGAGGTTGAATGTGTATAATTTTAGAAGAGCTCTGTGTGTGTGTGTGTGTACATACACTTTATATAGTAGATAATGTATATTTTTGTGTCCCTGTGTGTAATATGTATGTACACATATGGCTTATATACATAGAATTAAATAGTATATTTTGGATATTCAGTAATAGTGGATAGATAGGGAAATTGTATCTCTTTGTGGCGAGGAGAGGCCAGGCACCCTAACCCAAACCCTGGACATGAGTGATGTCACGTTGGCCACCTTTAAGCCAGTCACATGACCTTTAAGCCACCCCCAGTCACATGATTGTCAAGCCACTCCCACCTGGTCACATGGCCAGCAAACCACACCCACAAAATAAACCACACCCACACTGTGGTAGTAAAAAAATTTGTGGCCCCTCACTGCTCTAACACTTCATCACAGAAAATTTCATTTTATATGTGGGTTCAGTGATTCTGCCTCATCCAAGAGCAGACATTCAGATCCATGGGGCATTTTTTTTAAAGCTTGCTTTTTATTAAAAGTAATTCCAAAATGACCTTTCACTCCAAAGATTATGTCAGAGTAATTATGTAAAGCTGACCAGCTGCTGTAAGGTTGTGGATCAGAATGATGCAATGAGAATGAGTCATCAGGGTTATTGCTGCTTTAAGATGGAGGGTGGACCAGAAGGGTTATTGCCAGTTTAAGAAGCTGTCTATATAAGTGAGGCTATGAGATGGCGTATCTGTCTCTCCTCGTGTATCTCCTTGTTGTGTTCAATCTGCATTGTAGTTCTCAGTGTGGTGTTGAAGATAAATTGCTTGCCGGGTATGTGACTATCACGTGTTTGTATGTATACAGAAGTCTTGTATTTAAATCACTGTTTGTAAGGCAAATCTCTGTGTACTGTATTTTGCTCCTGGGTTGTCTCAAAATAGTAGTCATGCTGTTCACACTCTGAGAGATTAATTGTGGATAACCACCCACCTGAAACAGATTCCCAGAAGCACAAGAAACAATAGGACAAAAATGTTAAGTTAGAAGCCAGACCCTGCAACCAAACCCCTCTGTCTACCTAGCCTTCACATCTACACCAACAGCACTATCACAAGTCATAACAAGTACACACACAAGACTATAGGAGCTTTCAAATGCTATTCCTCTAATGCAATATGCACTGTCATTTGTCAGCAATGTCCCCTTGCAGAGGATATATGGGACAAATTTTGCACAAAAGAATTAATAGACACAAGTTTGACCTCAAGACTTAAAACCAGGACAAACGGATATCAGAGCATTTACCCCCCCCCAAAATAAATATTCCATTACAGATCTCAAATGACCATTAAAAATCACAAGACTTAAACAGCGCTGTTGAGCAAGAGATGGCTGAATATATATATATATATATATAGTATATATATATATATATATATATATATATATATACAGTATATATATATATATATATATATATATATATATATATATATATATATATATATATATAAAGATTTCAGAATCTCAAAATTTCTCAACATAGTGGACTGTTACTATGATATGTATTGGCATGTAACCTGTATCTCCATGACCAACCTGTCTTCTCCTCCTTCAGTACAAATTAAATAATATATCAGTTGAATAACTCTATACATCAGATGAAGTGAATTGCAGCTCAAAAAAAGCATATATCATTCAATAAGATTTGTTGCTGTAGTTGAAAAAGGTTCTAATAGACCAATATTTATTTATTTATTTACTATTGTAGACTAATACTGCTTTCCTCCTATAAAGATAGTTGAGTGGAGGTTCAAAGATCAATGGTTACTAATGTCGATAGCCCTTTATCACCCCTGAAATACAAGAAGTGTATTATATGTAATAGTTCCTGGGAGGAGGAACGGGGTTATCAATCTTCACTTCAGGCTTATGAGTTTTCCAAATGCATTTAGCTGGTTACAGTTTGACCCAGAACAATGAGAAAGAGATACTGGTGAGCATCATTTCAGCAAGCATCTTCTGTACAATGGGCAAAACAGAATGGAGAAATTTCACAGTAACATCTAGTATTCTGTGGGGGGGGGGGCAGCCCTCTGGAATAAGCTCTCTCCGGAGATTCATACTACCCCCAATCTCCTCACCCTTTGTAAGAATCTTAAGACGCATTTATGTCATCAGACTTGGACCGATTAGATCTTAACCCCTGGCCAACAAATGATTGTATGATTGCTGTAAAAATGGATGTGATTGATTTTCTAAATACTGTACAATTAGGGATTTTAGATATGTAATTTTAAATTTAATTGGATTAATTTTATTTTAATTTATTGGTTTTTTATATATTGTAAATTGTCCTGAGTCTTCGGAGAGGGGCAGCCTAGAAATCCAATAAGTAAATAAGTAGGTAGGTAGGTAGGTAATTAAGTAATTAAGTAAGTAAGTAAGTAAGTAAGTAAGTAAGTAAGTAAGTAAGTAAGTAAGTAAGTAAGTAAGTAAGTAACAGTGATGGGCTCCTAGGGGAACAGTCAGGAAAACAGTTCCAGTAGCAAAATTTGGAGCTCCACCCCAGAACACCCAATTTGCACTGAAAGATGTTGAAACAAAATGCATAAGCCACACCCACAGTGTGGTAGTAAAAATGTTGGTAGCCCATCACTGGTAAGTAAGTAAGTAAAGAAAGAATGGGTTCATCATTGCCTAGATGGGAAACGTCACTGACCAAGATTACTTTTAGTTTTTAAGTTTGTAAAAAAAACCCCACCACCTGGTACAATATTATACATATTTGTCCAGCGGCGTATTATTTTCTTAAACAGTCATCCTCTTGTGCTGGATTACTGCTATTAAGTGTGAAGTTTCTGAAAGATGCCCTAATGTCATCTTTGCAGGTTGACATTCAGAACATTTACAACCTTAAGAGAAGTTCAAAAGGTTCACAAGATGAGCTCCAGCACTCAGAAAAAGGCTACTGCCAACACAATAAAGAATGCAATTTCACTATTAACCAGTCTTTGGGGAGGTTGTGAGAGTAAACAATGCAAAAAAAAGAGGAGGGTAAGCATAAGAGTCCCCTTCTTTGGAGCTGGTTTTTGGGTAATATTTCTTCCAAGATGGGCTGTAAAATGAAGGAGTGTAGATAGGCAATGCAGATCACTCTGCCTGGTGGGATGGAAGTGCAGGCTGCACTTACAATCACTTGTCAGAGTTTACAGATCATTCTTGTTTCTGCTAATTTCACATTCCTTTGTCCCCTTATCTACAGGGTGTTTCTCTGGCAGTGGTAATACCCCACAGCTACAAAATGTCCATCTGCACATATAAATCAAGGGCAGTTTGACTTCCCTGCAGAGCTTAAAAGAAGGTGATTAACCTCAGGCAAAAGTCAGCATCCCATAAAGAGCATACGGTATTTCAACTCAAATCAGGAAGACAGAGAAGAGGTGACTGGAGAGGCTATCTGGAAGCTATCCCTTCAAGTTTCGGCTGAAATTCCACTTAATCATACATTTATTTCCTGATTATCTTTCAGCAATAAGCCTCATACAAATTCTCAGTAGTTATTTAATTCTGTAAGTCAGTAATAAATTTATTTGTTTGTTTGTTTGTTTATGATTTGATTTGATTTGATTTGATTTGATTTGATTTGATTTGATTTGTATGCTGCCCCTCTCCAAGGATTCAGAGTGGCTCACAACAGGAACAATACAAATCCAACACTTAAAATAATTTAAAACCCTTAATATAAAAACAATCATACATCTCATGCAGACCATACATAAAGCGGAAGCGGCCTAGGGGAATCAATTTCCCCATGCCTGATGACAGAGGTGAGTTTTGAGGAGTTTGCGAAAGGCCAGGAGGGTGGGGGCAGTCCTGATCTCAGGGGGGAGTTGATTCCAGAGAGTCGGGGCCGCCACAGAGAAGGCTCTTCCCCTGGGTCCTGCCAGACGACATTGTTTCATTGACAGGACCCGGAGAAGGCCAACTCTGTGGGACCTAACCGGTCGCTGGGATTCATGCAGCAGAAGGCGGTCCCGGAGATATTCTGGTCCGATGCCATGAAGGGCTTTATAGGTCACAACCAACACTTTGAATTGTGACCGGAAACCGATCGGCAACCTATGCAGACTGCGGAGTGTTGGTATGACATGGGCATACCTGAGGAAGTCCATGATTGCTTTTGCAGCTGCATTCTGCACGATCTGAAGTAATACCCAAACTCAGAACAATCTACATACATATACTCGTGAAAATCTACGAATATATATATATACATATATGTTTGGAAAAACATATATGTATATATATATATTCGTAGATTTTCACGAGTATATGTATAAAGATTGTTCTGAGTTTGGGTATTACCCCATACAATATTTTTAGTGACTTTGAGATGTTTCGGTGAAATCACATTCACCATCATCAGGCTGAAGTTGTTAGCTTCGTGCTGCTTTGAATATAGTTTGTTTGCAACTGCCATTTGTTCCTTATAAATAGTGGTGGGGATGGTGATTTGGTTTGAATGTTGCAAATAGATTGGGTGGCTGTGTTTTAGTGATTTGATTGGTTGGTGGAATCACATTTAGTTAAAAGATTGACATGGTGATGATTGTGATATGTTTTTTTGGTTAGGGCTGGCTTCCAAATTTCTGGTAGGCGGGACGTGTCAACCCGTTTATTTATATCGAAAAACACCCCTTCAGTATGAATAAACGTGATTCCACCCAGTCTCAAACTGAATTCAATATTGATGGTATCTTTACTTTTTAAATAGCTAATTTTGTAAGAAAAAGAAATACCTATAGTATGAAACTTTTTGCCTGCTTGAAGTAATCTGTCCCTTGTTTAAAATATTATGCATATTCAATGATTGAATAGCTGTACATTTTTTTAAAAAAGTCTTATCTGTAGTCTTACATGTGACTAGAGCAACTATTTTCTGATATGCAGAATCATACCAAAGTCTTATTCTCTTGAAAAAAAATGAGGCTTAGCTGAGTTGTGCAAGTATTGTGATATTCGGGAGGCAAAGGAAATCTGTCATGGATTCGTTCTTCATCAAAAAGCCAAAGTAGAATCAGTCGTGGCACAGAGGGGAACACCTGACTAAATGCATCTGATAGTTCCCACTAAGGATAAAATTGCTTATGTATTGCTTCCTGTGGGTCATCACAATTAAATGTATTACACAAGCTATACACAGCATAAAAACAGATAAATTTTTTCTTTCTTCCAAGGAGAGGGGCAGGCCTAACATAACAAGGTGTCTTTCTCTGTCACCATAAAGCTGGGCTGTCAAACTTGTGGCCCGCAGGCTGGGTACATCACGCACTGGCCATGCCCACACCCAGTTTAGCGAAGTGAGGAAGTCATAATACACGCTTGCACCCGTGCCAGACATGTACGCATCCACGCCAATCACCAAGTGTGATCCGGTAACGCCAGTGAAGAGGAACCCTCACCTGGATACACCCAATTGAACACAGAATTCCAGGGAATATCTAGAAGTTTGTTTGTCTGATTTTTTTATGCTGCCCTTCTCCTTAGACTCAGGGCGGCTTACAACATGTTAGCAATAGCACTTTTTAACAGAGCCAGCATTTTGCCCCCAACAATCCGGGTCCTCATTTTACCCAACTCAGAAGGATGGAAGGCTGAGTCAACTTTGAGCCGGTGATGAGATTTGAACCTGCAGATCTAGCAATCAGCTTTTACTGGCCTGCAGTACTGCACTATACCCACTGCGCTATTTCGGCTCATTACATCCGATTTCAGCCACAGTTTTCTTCTAGGCCAAAGATGGCTAGTTTCAATGGCAAAACATGTTCATTGTTTCTCTCTGCCATTCTCTTTTCCTTCTTCCTTCTTGCCAATCCTTTATTTCCATGTCCAACAATGCCTTCTTAAATGAAGAGTGCAAAGAAATAGAAGAAAACAATAGAATAGGGAGGACAAGATGGACATGATAAAGAACCAAAATGGCAGGGACCTAACAGAGGCAGAAGAGGTTAGGAAGAGGTGGCAAAATTACACAGAAGAACTATACAAGAATGAGCTTAATATCCCTGATAACCATGATGGGGTGGTCACTGACCATGAGCCAAACATCCTGAAATGTGAACTCAAATGGCTCTTAGGAAATCTGAGCAATAACAAAGCTAGTGGCGGTGACAATATCCCAGCTGAGCTGTTCAAAATCTTAAAAGATGATACAATAAAAGTGCCAGCAAATTTTTATTTAAATCTCTGTTCACAGCAAAGATTAAATGGAAAGTATATGTTATTTTAAACAATCTGGTTATTACAGTATTTTGATTATACACAAAATGAAATAATTATAGGGCCAATGTAAAACTGCCAAAAGTTGATGAAAATTGGGACACTGTGGGATCAACCTTAGGTTTGTGTCCAAAAAAAAGAAGTGCTGTCCTTCAAGATAAATATGCTACAAAATAATTATGATTCATTTTTAAAGTATGGGGATCTTCACTGAGTTGGGAAAGTCCCTAAGTTCAGACTGCTAACACAGTGGTTCCCAATGTGGGGGAGGTGTTGATTTTTAATAGGGGCAATTGGAACCTTGTTTAAACCAAGTTAATGGCCTTTTAGGCTTCCCAGACCTGCACTGGCCACCAATCAATTTCCGGTCACAATTCAAAGTGTTGATTATGACCTATAAGGCCCTACATGGCATCGGACCAGAATACCTTCGGGACCGCCTACTGCCACATGGATCCCAGTGAGGAAGTAGGTCCCACAGAGCTGGCCTTCTCCGGGTCCCGTCGACTAAACAATGCTGTCTGGCGGGATCCAGGGGAAGAGCCTTCTCTCTGGTGGCTCCATCCCTCTGGAATCAACTCCCCCTGGAGATCAGGACTGCCCCCACTCTCCTTGCCTTTCATAAGCTCCTGAAAACCCACCTATGTCGCCAGGCATGGGGAAATTGATATACCCCTCAGCTATTATGGTTTATATATGGTTTGTTTGGGTTGTATGATTGCTTTTTATTATAAGGGTTTTTTAAAACTGCTTTTTAAACATTGGATTTGTACATTGTATATTGTTTGTTCTGAGCTGCTCCGAGTCTTCAGAGAGGGGCGGCATACAAATCTAATAAATAATAATAATAATAATAATAATAATAATAATAATAATAATAATAACAACAACAACAACAACTATTATTATTATTGTTGTTGTTGTCATTATTGTCATTATTATTATTATTATTATTATTATTATTATTCCTCCCCATGAGTAGGAGTTCACTTTTTGATTAGTAATAATTATATGTCATGGGGGCGTGGGGGGGGGGTCAGGATTTTATAGGTGGGACATGGACAAAAAAGGTTGGGAACCACTGGTCTAACACCTGCTGTTGTTTCAGCTGTTAATGCTAAGTAGCCATCACAGCTGCGTGTTTGACTTTATTTACTATGAAAACAAGCATGGCTTGCTTTTACTCATTTCTTTTCATACTGATATACATATATCATAATAATCTAAGGAAGCTTTACATAGGTTCCTTGTCCTTTCTTTCCTGCAATCCAAATGTATATGATAAATGATACCCAGAGGCCCGAGTCTCCTAACCAAATTGCACATTAGTCTAGAGCAGCCTTTTCTACTTCAGTTGTGGCCGAGAAATTCTAGGAGGGGATATCTACATAGCTTAAAATTTCCAAGGAAGAAAAGCACTGGATTAGAGGACCCTTTTTTGCAGTTCCAGGCAGATGGCAAACCCAAGAGGGACATGCTTAATTATTTGATGCATTTACATCCTTAAAAGTAAAAATTGCAAGGTTGGACATATTTACAGCCTTGTGCTAAGTTTAATCCAACATATACTGCCACACTGTCATGCTTTCCTTCTTTTACAGCTTTCCTTCCCTTATAGCTGCTTTGAGCCATAGCAAAATTTTGATTTAGCGGACATTGATAAAGTGATTTCACATTCAGACAGACGGATTTCTCAAGTTCTTTGCCAGTTGCATCAAGATGTCATTTGTGAAGATGACACATGAAGGTTGTAAGCTGACATAAATGATGTAATTTTTAATCATGTGCATAGTGATGTCATCACACAATGGCCTGAATTTCTACAGAGACACACTTCTTTATTTAATAAATGCTCATGAATAATGAACATGCTTTTTTCCAATCAGTCTGCTAAAACATTTGAAGCCTCTGTCTTCAATGGTTTTGGAAAACATATTTTAAGACATTATTTTTAGGATATACAATATATTAATTCACATTATTTAAACATGTTTTCAACAAGTATTTAAATATATTTACATATATTTTCTTTGATGTGTGTCTGTGTCTTAGGATAAAACTATTATTGTCATTAATGGATGGATTTTCTCTATCATATATAGTTGTAAACAGAGAATTTTCTCTGCTATGTGCAAGGATAGGAAAAAGATAAATTCTTACCCTGCTCTCTACTTTGATTTCTGATATCAACCCTTGCATGAAAAGAAAACATATATGACGTGCCTTCATGTATTGTTTGGTTCTAACTTATTCTATAAAGAAGGGAGATACAACCTGGTAACTTGGACTTTGAGATGCTGCAATCATTATAAAATACATGCCACTTGACAAGTTGCCCAAATTTTGATCATGTGACTTGTGGGGATGCTGCAATGACTACTCAGCTACTTTTTTTCAATGCCATTGTAACTTCCAATTGCATTACAATGCCATTTTCACTTCTGACTCCTCCCACTTATTACTGTATGGCTGTAACTTGTTGCTTGTATTCTTACAATTTATATTAATATTGATTGTTTCCTGATTGCTTATTTGTACCCTATGACAATCATTAAATGTTATACCTCATAATTCTTGACAACTGTATCTTTTCTTTTATGTACACTGAGAGCATGTGCACCAATGACAAATTCCTTGTGTTCCAGTCACACTTGGCCAATAAAGAATTCTATTCTATTCTATTCTATTTTATTCTATTCTATTCATCATTAAACATATTGTTGTACGACAGGACTATGTGTACATAGAATCTATAGGAATGCTATACAGTGTTCCCTAGATTTTCGCGGGTTCGAACTTCGCGGATAGCCTATACCACGGTTTTTCAAAAAATATTAATTAAAAAATACTTCATGGTTTTTTTCTATACCACGGTTTTTCCCACCTGATGACATCATACATCATCGCCAAACTAATAATTTTTGCAAATAAATAAAAATAATAATTATTGTTAATAAATAATTATGTTTATAAATATCAGGATCACTAAATGTCTTATTCAATGGTGAGTACCAGTAATAATGGTGAGTAAATGGTTGTTAAGGGAATGGGAAATGGTAATTTAGGGGTTTAAAGTGTTAAGGGATGGCTTGTGATACTGTCCATAGCCAAAAATTGTGTATTTACTTCCGCATCTCTACTTCGCGGAAATTCGACTTTCGCAGGCGGTCTCGGAATGTATCCCCCATGAAAATCAAGGGAACACTGTATATCTAGTTCACATTCCTTCAGGCAAGGGTGTCAAACTCGCATGGTCACTGTGTTATGATGCAAAAATGGAGCTGCGCGTCCAATTGACCAGTGGGTGAGTGCACGCATCAGCATGAGATTCGGCTTCTGCACATGCGCCAGAAGCAAAATATTATGTGAGGACACATGCACAAATGAGATTTTAACAATTTATTTGCGGAAAATCGCCAAAAATCAACGGAAACTCGCTCGTGTATGCATCCTTACACAAGATTACACTTCTAGCGCATGCACAGAAACCAAATCTTGCATTGATGTGCGCGTGCATCAGCCAGAGTTGCGTGCTCATCTCCATTTTCATAACAGGGATGCTGTATTGCTTCGTACTGGCTGCAACCCACTACCGGGTGTATCTTTCTTTTTCTCCATTGCCTTTTGCTTCCTTTCTTTCCTCTGCTATTTGCAAAATTGCCTCAGATAGACATTTTGCTTTCTTGCATTTCTTTTTCTTGGGGATGGTTTTAGTTTCTACCTCTTGTACAGTGTTGCGAACTGCAGTCGATAATTCTTCAAGCACTCTATCAGATCTAATTCCTTAAATCTATTTGTCACACCTATTGTATATTCATCAGGGATATGATTTAGTTCATACCTGAGTGGCTTAACGCTTTTACCTACTTTCTTCAATTCAAGCCTTATTTATTCATTCATTCATTCATTCATTCATTCATTCATTTGATTTACATGCAAAAATTTATATGCAAAAATTTTGCAATGAGAAGCTTATGATCTGTGCCATAATTTTCTCCTGATCTTGTTTTTACTGACTGAGAGCTTCTCCATCTTTGGCTGCAGAGCACAGAATCAATCTGATTTCTGTGTTGATCATTTGGTGATGTTCATGTGTAGAGTTGTCTCTTGGGTTTGCTATGACCATCAAATTTTCTTGACAAAATTCTATCAGCCTGTGCCGGCTTCATTTTGTATTCCAAGGCCAAGCTTGACTGTCATTCTGGTTATCTTTTGGCTTTCTACTTTAGCATTCCAATCCTCCACGATGCTAAGGATGTCAATTTTTGGTGTTAATTATACCAAAGTTAATTATAGGACTTCATAGAACTGATCAATTTCATCAGCACAAGTGGTTGGGGAATAGACTTTCAGTACTGTGATATTGAATGGTTTGCCTTGAATTTGAACTGAGATCATTCTGTCATTTGGGGGGTTGCTTTTCCTGCTCTTTTGTTGACTATGAAGGCTACTCCACTTCTTCTGAGGAATTCTTGCCTACAGTAGTGTAATTGATGGTCATCTGAATTAAATTCACCCATTACTGTTCATTTTAGTTCACTGATTCTTAAGATATCGATGTTCAGTCTTATCATTTCTTGTTTGACCATGTCCAGCTTGCCTTGATTCATGGATATTACATTCCAGGTTCCTGTGGAGTATAGATATTTACAGCATTGGACTTTTCTTTCACCACCACAACTAAATGTGCTTTCAGCTTTGGCCCAGTCGCTTCACTCTTCACCCTAGTACTAGCCCTCTGCTATTCCCCAGTAGTATATGGGACACCTTCCAACTTGAGGGGCTCATCTTCCAGCATCATATCTTTTTGCCAAAAGATTTATTTATTAGATAGCCAATTTTTCAGTAGTATTAATTTGAATGGTCTTGGAAGGCTAAGAATATAGTATTCTAGGGAGCCTCTACATTCCCACTTAAGTCAGCAAATACTTTTATATAAAAGTGTATTTTCCCACCACCAGAGGTACACATTTTAAAAATTGCCCATGAGAAACCCAAGTTAAAAATCTTTCTCCAACTTTTTTTTGTTTGCCTATTTAGAAATCAATTTTAATTCACCCGTATTAGTATAAAAAGGAGAAAAGCCCAATAGTTTAATGTTTTAAAAGACAAGATGAAACAGTTGTTATGTTAGCCGCTAGGTACAAAGAAAATATACACAGTACATTTTCCTGTTGATTAAAATTAGCCAATTGTACAACGACAGCCAATCTCATTTTATATATCGAAACCAAGACAGATCCCAGCTTTCTATAGAAAAATACTTTTCTGAAATCATATTTTTAAATGTGTAGAACTATTAGTAAAGAAGACTGTTTGGCATAACATGATGCCAAAAACAACATATGCATAATTCATTTTGTGTGAAATTGTTTTATATGCTTGCTTTTATGTTATGCTTTGAAAGTTCAAAATGGGGGGGGGGGGAAAGAGCTCAGGGAGATAAGTACAGGAGGGCATGTTATCACTACCATGAAACCAATCTTTAATGGATTTTGAATAATTCAATCTTATTAGACATTCAAACTGTCATCTTAAAGGTTACATGGAGCATGCATCAACGTTGCAAAAAATATGATGGGGAGAAAATACATCGTCATCTGGTGGATATGATGCTTACACCTATCCTACAAGCTGCATCATCTTTGAAGGCAAAGCAATATATCCTGCTTTATAAATATACCTGATACCTTTACTTCCATTCTTGACTGAAAAGGTAAAAACTCACAATATAAGATAAGTGAAGTAAAATGGATTTATGCTACTGTCATATTCCACAAGCCATTGATTATAGGTTCCCAGTCTCAGCCTCTTTGTTACTGATGGCTGTAGGTGGGTAGCAGAGGTGGGTTCCTCCTAGCAATCTCCAGTAGCACACCACTGGTGACATCATGATGACATCACAAAACCAGATCAATTGGGGGCGGTCCGTGGGTGGCATCATTTTTGGGGGGATTCTTTTTCTGGGTCTTTTTTTCTTCTGCACATGCACAAAAGACAAGTTTTTGACACTGCGTGTGCATCACCATCTTCTTTTTGGCTTTGGGGGGATTTTGGGGGGTGTTTTGCACTGCGCATGCATGCGCAAAGCACATGCACAGCCATGGGATGTGAAAGGAAGTGAGCTGGCATCAAGGTAAGTTAGAACCCATCCCTGGTGGGTAGATATGTTTCACTAAATTCTTGCCCCCACAAAACACTAGATAATCCTGGTAAATATAAATACAGGAGATATTCCATAGAAAGCAGTTTGCATTAGCCAGATCCTAGGTAATTAGTTAACCTGGCAAATCACTAGTGCTAATTTTGTATCTGAAAAATCCAAATAATAAATATTATTAGGATGCTGCAGAAACATATTAGATTAGAATACAATGCAACAAAAACAATTTTGTGGTTCTTGAAGTCCAACATATTTATTTTAGCATGTTTTTGCAAACTATTGTCTACTTCATCAGATGGATGATTATTATTCAGTCAAAAATAGCTGCATCTTGGTCATTTGCAATGGATAAATTCCAAATTGAAAAATGTGTAAATTAACTTCAGTTGTTTGTCTCTCTATTAGATGAGTTTAAACAGATGCCTTGCATTTTAAAGCTTGGCTGCAAACAGTGGGTTTTTGGTTAGTGTGCATCATCACAAATTTTCTATATAACATGGTGCTTGTATACTTGTTTCATAGTAGCCAGAGTAAATGCCACACAGGTAATCTTTGACTCACCACAACAACTGAGACCAACATTTCCATTGCTAAGCAAGACATCTGTTAAGTGAGTTTTGATCCATTTTACAACCTTTATTGCCACAATTATTAAGTGAATATCTGTAGTTGTTAAGTGAGTAATATGATTGTTTATGATTCTGGCTTTCCCTTTGATTTTGTAAGAAGGTCACAAACTACAACTATCATAAAAATGAGTCAGTTGCAAAGCATATGAATTTTAATCACTTGACAATGGGGATGTTGCAAGTGTAAAGACTTTGAATGAACCAGGCGTGGATCCCAGGGGACTTGGCTGTGCCACCACCTGAGGGAGTGGTTAGAGTGTTTGCTACCACCACCACCTCCGCCGCCGACGCCACTTCCTCCTACATCACCTCCCCCCCCCTCCAGACAGCTGTAAAATTCATGTATGTATATATTTAGGTTTATTTTTATGTAAATATTTGTGTATAGTTTGGGTTCAAATTATGACAATTTGATAACTGCAGCTGCCCATCAATAAAATTAATTTTGGCAGAGATGGTTTCTAAGAGCCAAAATGTATGTTCATTCCCAGGAGGGTCACCTTGAAAAAGCTGAAATAATTTGCACCAGGCCATTGCCACCTTCATATCATTAACAGGGTGTGGGCTTCTGACAATTCAATAATAGTGCCTGGCCATTGTCAGCTTCATATAATTTACAGGTGTAGCCCTCCAGTGTACCCAAACTTCAATGGCCAGTTATCAACAGTTGTGGCCCTGGAATGGGCCTAGACTTGAATGCTCAGTTAACAATTGTTGTGGACCTCAACTAAATGCGCAGATATGAACTGTTGTGGCCCTGGAGTGGACCTGCACGTCAAAGCCCAATTAACAAAAGTTGTGGACCTCCAGTGGACCTAGTCTAAAAACAAAACAAAATGACCCTTCCTGAATCCCCCATCCTCTATCTGGGTGTCCTACCCCTTACATAAGGAGGTAATTTCTCATGTGAACTGTCCTCCCAAATTTGCCCCCTACCTGAACTCCGACGTCAAGTTCAGCCGAACCCGCCGAACCCGAACTTCGATGGGTTCGCACAAAACTAGTGAAAAGTCATCACTAAATAAACTGTTGTAAGTTTAGAATGACCTGTACAGATTTTCAGAAATGTTCTAAAATGCAAGAAGAAAAAACATATGTTGAAATATGTGGACATAATGTATAAATAATAATAATAATAATAATAATAATAATAATAATAATTATTATTATTATTATTATTATTATTATTTTGACATCGCAATCCCAGGAGACAGCAGAATTGAGGAGAAGCAGCTAGAGAAATTTGCGACATACAAAGATCTGAAAATCGAGCTGCAACAACTCTGGCATAAGCCAGTGAAAGTGGTCCCAGTGATCCTTGGGACGCTGGGCACAGTGCCAAAGGACCTCAGCGTACATTTGAAAACCATCGGAATTGACAAAATCTCCATCTGTCATTTGTAAAAGGCCACTTTATTGGGATCGGCACACATAATTTGCCGCTATATTACGCAGTCCTAGGTGCTTGGGAAGTGTCCGACTACAAAAGCATAGTGATCTCATTTGCTGTGTTGTACTGTTGATATAATAATAATAACAGCTTTTCTTTCTATAAATAGTAAAGCTGTCAGCCCCATTTCCATTGTTAACTGTATGAGCTGAGTCTTTCAAAAAACAGGTATTTTTATGCAATGCTGCCTCCTGCCTTTTTTCCTTTGAGCCAGCCGACTTCCAGCTCTAACATTTTGTCTTTTCACTACAGGACTATCTTCCTTATCCCATTACTTCTTAATCCCTTTATAATCCAATCAGGATCATGTCAGCTCTTCCTGTCAGCACTGTAACCTCACAATATTTATTCTGCCAAAGATGAATCTTTGATTCCAATCTAGAAATGGGTCAAGGATTCACCTTCAATTATTATAAATGCATTAGAAATGTAGATGCCCTATTCAACAACATTAATTTTATACAAATTGGAAATATTATATCTACAAATGCTTTATAGCTCTATCTATCTATCTATCCATCCATCCATCCATCCATCCACCCACCCACCCACCCACTCACCCACCCATCTATCCATCCATTTAATATACGGTATTCTCTAAACAGGTTTTAAGTATTATTCATATGGAAATTAAGATTCAGAAAGCACATAATTCTAATTTTATTTCAGAATCTGATGTCGTTCAGTTTTCCTAAACAATTTTTTTCTAATTTATTTTTAATTTAAATGTAAAGAGATTAAAAGAAGTTCTTAAGCAGATACAAAAAGCTGTTCAATCACTTTATAAAGCATTAATTTAAATCTAAAACATGAATTACTTTACAGCATTATTTATTTATATTCATTAATCAAATTTCTATGGTCATCTACCGGTATATCACAAAAGATATTCTAGAGTTGAAAAGGTAGATGAAAATGAGCTGGTTAAGCCATTGCAGGATTTTCAAACTGATAAAATCTTGACACATAACACACAAGAGTTAATTGTGGTTGAAAAGAAGAAAAGTATGAATAATTGATGTGGCAATACCAGAGAATAGTAGAATAGAAGACAAAGGATGGAATGATTTATAAAGCATCAAGATCTGAAAATCAAAATTGAAAGATTATGGCAAAAACCAGCTGAGGTGTCATCGTTGGCACAATAGGTGCTGTAGCAAAAAAAGAAAATATTAGTTGATACTTAGAAAACCAGCATATTACAAAATTCCCATCTGTCCATTATAAAAACCCTGCACTGTTTGGATTGATTAATTGATTGATTGATTGATTATATTTATCTGAATTCATGACTACTTGGGGTTAGGTGGTTCCTGCTTTGGAATGGCCTACAATGATGATCCCATATGTGGTTCGGTAATTCCCTTTGGGTCTGATCCTTCCCACAGTTTCCCTTGGTGTCTTGGGCAATCTGTGGTGCCCAGTGCCAGGGGACCTTCTTCTACATCTATTGTTTCCTTTCCTGGGTCCTCCCTGGGCACATGTGCAGCTGTTTTGTCCTTCTTGCAAATCCTTTGTAATGCCCTATGTCCTCTCTCTTCTGCCTGCTCTGTGGCACTAGATATCCCTTTGCATGACCCCTGCAAGCGGGAGGATGAAGGCTCTGAATGGGAGGGGGGCTGACCCGTTAAATAGGCTAATTTCCTTTTGGAGGAATCCTTACTCTTCTTTTGACTTTCCCCCTCCGCTTTGGAGCTAAGGTCATCAGATGCCATGAGGGGGTATGGCTCCACCTTTTGAGATGCCCCTAAGATGGCTCTGCCCTAAGGCTCCACATGGTGGCTCTTAAGATGGCTGCCCCCTGTGAATCTACATGCTGTAATTCAGATGATCTGTGGGGTGGTCTAGACTCTAGACCAATATCCCTTCATTTAGCCCTGCTCCTTCTCCCCCCTCCCCTTGGGCATCCAGCCTCCTGATCAGTTTCACAATCTGATAGGGTAGGCTGGCACTAACATTGCCAAACAACCATGGAACTGCTTGGACCGGGCTTGAGCCCTTGTCCCGTGGCTAATACCGATAAAACTATTGGCGCCTGAGAAACTCCAGTGGCACCTGCCGCTGAGAAGCCCTGGAGGGGGGGGGATGTGACTGCCTGAGAGAACTCTTCCTGGGAAAAGCTATTGGCACCGTGAGAACCTCCAGTGGTGCCCACCACTGAGGAGAAGCTCAGGAAGAGGGAAAGACAACTGCCCGAAGTGTCTCTTCTTGGGAAAGACTAACTCCTTCCCGCTGACCACATGAACTCTACACCTGGTAGAGTTGCATGAGCTAGCTAATGGATGGATGCCGTAACTCAACTCTAGCAATGCTCACTCTTCAATTGGAAGGAGGGGGCTAATCACTTCTGGCTAACCATGCAGCTGCTGTGCAGGCTATATTACTGAGTCTTGTGACCTAGACAATTCATGGGAGCCGCAGATTGACTCTAGCGACACTCGTGATATTCTAAAAGGCTAGTTGGGGGACGGAATTCTCATAATCGGGTGCTCGCCTGGTAAGCCACTAAAACTCTGTGTCCTCTTTCCCTGGAATCTTGGTTCGACGGCTTAGCTGGGAGCTGCTCATCCCCTGCTATAAAGAAAGATGATGTGGTTAGCCATAAAAAGGGCTGTTGGACTAAAAGGGGTTGAGACTAAATTCAAACTAAAATAGAATTAGGAAAGAATTAAATAGAATAGAAAGCATCAGTAGATAAATGGAAGATTAAGACAGGCTGAAGATAGAAAGCCAAACCAAAAGTCTCTGAAAACCCAGGAAGGAGTTCAGCCACGTCTATCCTTTCAAAGGATCGAGTCAGATATGGGGTCTTAAGATGGATCCAAGCAAGTATGCAAGTTTGATTGACTTGATCCTCAAGATGATTGAAAGAGGAACTCTCATTGTGAGGGCTGCTTCCATCACAGGATGGAGAATGGTCATGATCACCCTGACAGCCATTTTGTAATAGTAGCCATAAATATTCTATAAAATATGATAACTTCAGATGCAGAGTTAAGGTGTTTTAAGGAGTAGCAATATATACCTCAGTAAAGAAAGATGTTCAATTATTATAGATATATTGTATATGTGTCCATTTATTTAGCATTTATTCTAATACATCTAGAAATATATACCCTTTTCATCCTTTCTCAACTAACCCAGCTGAACTTTTCACTGATGGATCCAGCAGCTGTTTCTAAAATCGAAGGGGGGGGAGAGAGATCCTTTTTCCATGTGATGCTAGTACTCTACATAAATGAGCACCATGGGATCCATAGAAATGCTATTTACTGCAATTAGTAAATGAGTGATGAAACCATACTGACAGACTGCAGTAGCCTTGCGTCTTCAGCCAGTCACCACTCTGCAACTGCTAGTGGTAAATGGATTATTAATTATTCCTTGCTGTCTGTCCATGAACCTTCTGTTCAGTTCTACTGGTCAATGTTTTAAAAACTTTACATGTCTCCATTACGGATTAAAGTAGATGGCAAAATGTGGCTTCAAGATTGCAATCTCTCTCTTACTGACTCTGCCTGCAGTAGCAAATACTGCAGGTGTGTTATGCAACGTGCATTTGCACCTTTTACATGTGAAATGCACCCACAGATTTAGAAAATGGACGATGACTTCAGGTCCCCAAATCCCCTTTTTCTAAGCCAACAGGGACCCTTCAAATCCCAATGGATTACTATGTTGAAATGGGTATAATGAGCACCAAGCAAGATGGCAATTAAGTGAGTAAGTCGTGATTTTATGACCTTTGTTTTGTCATGGTTGTTAAGCAAAACACTGCAGTTGTTAAATGAATAATGTTGTCATTAAGTGAATGTGGTTTCCATCACTGATTTTGTTTGTCAGAAGAAGCCAACTGAGAAAGTGATCACACTAGTGATCACATGACCCTGGGATGCTGCAGCTGTTGAAAATGCATACAGCGTGCCAAATTACTGAATATTGATCATGTGATTGTGAGGATGTTGTGACAGCTCTAATTGCAAGGATCGGTCGTAAGTAACTTCCTTCAGGGCCACTGTACCTTTGAATGATTACTAAACAAATATTTGTAAGTTGTAAGTTGAATTGCAAATGTAATATACAAAATATACTTTATGTGGAATAGAGGATAGTCATCCTTTCTTCTCTTTGCTATTAGTACATAGTCACATGACTACTTTCAAATAAAAGAAACTCTTTGTGGCAATCTAATGTGTACCCACAGTTTTGCAGCCCAAATGTAACTCTAATTTACAATTACCTCCCACAAAACGAAGAGAAAACTAAACCAATACAAAAAAAAGAATCTACAAGAAGACTAGATAGATAGTGGCTCAATTTCTTTCTTTCTTTCTTTCTTTCTTTCTTTCTTTCTTTCTTCCTTCCTTCCTTCCTTCCTTCCTTCCTTCCTTCCTTCCTTGCTTCCTTGATTCCTTCCTTCCTTCCTGTCTGTCTGTCTGTCTGTCTGTCTGTCTGTCTGTCTGTCTGTCTGTCTGTCTGTCTGTCTGTCTGTCTATCAACATAATTTCTGGTCACCCTACTACCGGTACTGCAGCTTTTGCACTTCCCAAAATGTTAAATGCTGTTCCTAGTCATCAGAAAATCACACATTATTCACTTACAGTGATACACTTAGAATGGTTTTCCAAGCTTACTCAGTTGCAAGCATGAAATCAGAAACTTGAGTTATTTGGAGCTAAGTTTTAAATTAGATTTAATCAAACTTCAAACAAAACAATATATCACTGTGGACCTAATTATATTTTTTACCTTCATGCTTAAACTATTTTTAAAGATTAGCCACAAACTATTATACAAAACAATAACTTTTGAATTTGAAAATCTCTGGATGATGCCTCCTTGCATATATACTATATTAGTTTAATTGTTGCCAAGTCAAATAATTATCTAGCATCAACCAACTGTTGTAATCCTAGCCTTTGGTTATCATCATTTACTATTATTGTTCACTTTGCACCTATTTACACAATTCCCTCTGGGTTTGAAATCATTCCCCAGAGAACCTGGTAACACACTTTCCACAAGTAATTAAATCATCATTATAATTTTTCAGCAGCTTCTTAAAAATGTGGGAATTCAAAATACAGGTTTCAATTATCATTAATGAAAAATTATGACTCTATGGCAGGAAAACAGAAGGTACATATGGTCGAGGAAGAAAGTGTGCAACTTGAAAAACTCAACATTGGGAAAGTGAGAATGTACACATTATCTTCCTGGAATTTCATGTCAATGAACTTAGGAAAGGAATATAAACCTTGTAGGCACTGTAGAATCTTCAAGGCCATACTGTAATTCAATCAATAAAGAACTTTATATTTAAAAAAGAACAACCAAAACACATTTACAGTTCTGTCTTAAGTAAATAATTGTAGTAATTCTATATTGCATTATTGTAATAAGTATTGTAGTTATCCTCTTCCGTGTTTCAGTTTAGTTCTTGAGATTCAGAAAAGTTCAGTTGTCGAAACATATTTCTTTTATGCAAAACAAATGAGAAAGTTCAAATATATTTTTTTCCATCAGAGATTTCTTCTCGCAGTCTCCCTTCCATTATTGTAAATGTTTGAATCCCTGTCTTGAATATAGTTGCAGCATTTTCTAAGGAAGAATGGAAGAAAAGGCTTCTAGACAGAGCTGACTCCGTGTTCTCCCAGTGCAAGCAAAGCATTATAATATGCACATATACCCAGAGGTCCTGTTTCCCCAACCCCCCACCATACAAAGCATGGTTTTTGAATAATACATGGGGATAGCCTATGCTCCACTCTCAAAAACAAACGTAAGTGAATTATTAAGAAGAATGTGGAGGGGAAAGACTTGCAGACCTTATATTGGAACCTCAAAATACACGAGTCAAGGAAAACACTTTTAAACATTGATATGCTCTGTTTATCAAGGCTCTTCTTGTCAAGGGCTTTGTTGAGAGCTAAAGGGAAGCATATGTTTCTGTAAAAGGAATACAATATCTAAGGGAAGAACAGAAATCAACTAGAGAGAAGATTTCAAAGAGAATGTTCACAACTGACCAAACAAAAGGTCCCATATCACCAATGAAATGAAAAGAAAAAGAAATAGAAGATATGAAATGAAAGGGTCAAGAGACAGACTGGTTATCAAACTGTTGGAAGAAGCCTCTAAGCAGATGTCCTAAGATCCCTGCCAACCTTATGTCCTGATGATGGAAGGACAGGGTTGAAGCTCAATAGAGCCACAACATATGGAGCTGAGTTCTGCATAGCAGAACCTGCAATCAATTGTTCTTTTGACAGGAGGCATCTAATACTCTCTGGTTAATAGCTGTTTTAAAATGTTCAAAAAAATTAGTTGAGTAAATTTAAACATAGCTTTTTCTAGTTCAATCCACATAACCTTATATTTATATATTATCAATCTTATATTTTATAATACAGCATAGAGGCATGAATAGTGAACTGAAACCACACACTTTTACAAAGACATTAAATTCACCAGGCTCTCATCGTTACATGCCCACAATCATCTGTGGTGTCCTGGTGTTTTGAGTGACAAATGCACAATCCCTTTCCACAGCATGCCCACGGGGCTGGTGGAAGTTTATTGATTAATGAATTATCCCTGTTTTGAATTACAGCAATATAAAATATTTTTAAATGAAGTTATAATGTGATAGTATTTTAAAATGCAAGATTATTAAAATCAGCATAGTTCCATAGGTTATTTAGAATGTGAAATGTGCTGCTTTGGATCTGGGGTGGCAGGAACTGGCAATTCCTAACTTAGAAGGCTGTATCATATAAATATTTCTCAGTTTCTTCTCACTGCCACTAAACAGCTCACCAAGTATCTGATGGTAGAGAAGAAGGAAGCCTAGTTTCTGAACTGCAGAGAGAAAAATGCTTCTGATTTCTTTGTCCTGATGATTTGTTTGAGGATTCATTCTTGTTTCCAATCCTAGCCTTCTGCCAAGTCTAATCAAGAGCTGAATTAACAGCGGCAAAATGAGGAAATTAATACATGACTGGAGAGTAATCATATTTAATTTTAACTGAATTTAAACTGTAAATGAAATTAAATTAAAATGTTGTTTTGTCCCAATGGAACCCATTATCTTTTGGAGTGCAGGCCACAAAACAGCACATGTAGTCTTTAGCCTAATAATAAGTTGTATTCTAATCCTATATTTCCTTTCCTTTATTGAAAAGACAGGATAATCAGGATACATATATAACAAAGCCAATGGAAAAGTTAATAGTAAATCTTTTGAGTGATTCAGCAAAAGAAGAATGTAAGGACTGAAGGCTGAGCAAAAAAACCATGTAAGAGTGCTTCCTATAAACTACATTTAATTTATAGACCACATTTATAGATGGAAACTCCAATACAAGTATACACCTTGTTCGTGTGCATGATTCTACCTTTAAATCTTTTTTAAAAAATATAGGATCTGTCATATTTCCTTTCTAGCTGGAAGCCAGAAGTGACTGCAAATAATTGAAGTGAGGATTAATCCTTCCACATACTGATTCAATATTTAGGAGGAAATAGAATAGTGTTTTACAGAGCAGTAACTAAGGCTCTCAATTAAATTGTACATGTTCTATTCAATTGTAAGATTACACCAGGATGATCCAAAATGATACTTTGGCTTGATTTTCCAACTAGTTGGATTTATTTTGTATTCTGTCTAATTTACAATGAAGGCTTTTGGGGGAATAGTAAGATGTTAATCACTGCAGAAAATAATACCTATAAATGTTCTTTGTAAATCACTATCTGTTCATTTTATTTTCAGCTTTTAATGCCAGCCTATCCCATGAGAAGGTTAACCATTATTATCATATATTTCTCTGAGGAGCACAACATAACAGCTGTCACTAACAGTCACCATAGCAACACTTCTGTAACTATACCGAATTCAGGGAACGGAGAAGCACACACATGCATGCACATATGCACACACTTCACACACAGAGCTGGTTATAAAATTTGAAATAAGATTTAATTTTTTTTTTCATCTGGCCCAGCCTATTTTCTCCATTAATCTTACTTCATTCGTAGCCTTGCAACTTTTTTCTTTCTCTGGTGAAACCAATAATAGTCTTATGCCTAATGCAGTGAATGATGTTGCTGTGGGAAAATGAAACACTCTGTGTATGACCCACAGTACAATCTACTCTAAGTTAACACAGAAGATTCCCCAAGCAAGAAAACTCTCCTCTCTATCACATGGCCCTCCGTTTATTATTCTTTCTGCCATTTATCCCCAGAATGACCTTTTGTTCTGTTCCTTTCTCTTTATTAATAATATATTATATTCTAAATTGATTTTGCATTACACTCTAGCCAGAAATATCAGGGGCAATGATTAAGGCATAAATAAAGATAACTATGTGTTCTGCCGGGCTTTCTGTAGGAGCCTCCCGAAAATTCAAGGGTACAAATTTCAGACACACACACGTTTGAAAATTCAAAACAATGTTCTTTATCACAAAATTCTAAATAAACTAAGCACTCTTTTTGTACTGCAAAGAGCACTCTTCCCAAAACAACCGGGTAGTCTGTACAATTTCCCTTAAGCAGTCATTAAGTACTTAGCTAGCAGCTGTGAAGAAACTTCACACTCCTTCTTCTTCCAACGAAGTGAGACACACACACACACACACACACACACACGTTGCTCTGCTTTGTTTTCCAAGGCGTGAAAAAGCAACAAAGTCCAGAAAACACAGGATTCCTGATGAACTCCGATCAGATATTCTTCCACAACTGCCAAACCCACATGCTGCTATTTATAGCAGCAGCCCTAATTACTGGAGCCCCACCCAAACACAGGTGGCCTCCCTTATTTCCTGTAATATTTATTTGTTGGACTTGTATGCCGCCCCTCTCCGAAGACTATGTTCTTACTTGGTCTCTTCTATGCATAATTCTGCACTTGCATGGGTTCAAAATGTCATCATCTGAATCAAGGGAAGATAAGGGAGATTGACTGCTTGGGCTGTGTGCCAAGCCCTCCTCTGCTGAGTCACTCCCACCTTCTTCTTCATCCGAGGAAACTAAACTCTGAACTGATTCTGTCGGCAGTAACACTGGCCTGTGACATGTTGAATTTTCCCCTGCATCCACCTCCACATTCCCTGGGGCAGGAGCTGGGCCAGAGCCAACCACAACACTATGTATGGTATATGCCATGCAAGATCAAATGACAATCAGATAAGAGCAAAGCAGATCCTAACCATCAAGTATCATCTGTCCTAATAACAAATTATAGCCCAGTAATAAAATAGTTCAGTATTGATATTGGTCAAACTCCTTAAAAAATCCTTTTCCTTTTAAATCCAGAGTGACATCATTGGGAAGGCTCTCACTTTATTTCTATAAAATAGATTTTCCATGTGGAAGAGATACAGAAGGAAAGTTATTTTGATATTCCTAATCTAGACCTGGGGTGTCAAACTCAAGGCCAGGGGCCAGATCCAGCCCGTGGGGCCACTCTGGAAACAGCGAAAGACCGGCCTGTAGTGACTCTGCCAGAAAAAACTGAGTTTAGGAGGGTCACATGCGACACACACACACCAAGCTCTGTTTTCACTGGCAGAATGTTGCATGAGGCTGTCACAGCCAAAAATGGAGCTCTTGAGCCTGGCAGAGCATTCGGGCCACCACACCACTGACATGGACGTTGAGTTGGTCACACCCACATTGCCCCCCACCAGGTCAAACACAATCCTGATGCAGCCTCTGACAGTAGCATTTTGCAGGAATTTTGTGGCAGGGAAGGCATTGTATTCTCTTGAAGACCAATCCCATATTCAATGCATTTAGACTCATTGACTGTAGCTTCCAGGTGGCTCTTTGATACTTTTGCCTAAAATTGGTAATTGGGTTTCCACAATTGTATAGCTGGAAAACTCTATTGTGTGCTCTGAAATACATAGGCTTATGTCCCTTTAAATTCCAGAAACTATGCCCAAATCATTCAAATTTATTTATTTATTTATTCATTCATTCATTTGATTTTTATGCTGCCCTTCTCCTTAGACTCAGGGTGGCTTACAACATGTAAGCAATAGCACTTTTTAACTGAGCCAGCATACTGCCCCCACAATCTGGGTCCTCATTTTACCCACCTCGGAAGGATGGAAGGCTGAGTCAACCTTGAGTGTGATCACTCCTGACAAAGGAGATCTCAGTTCCTCGCTCTTATATTAACTGCAACAGTTGGCCACCAGGAAGTTTTGATTGAGTGATTACATGCTACCAAGTTGCTGTCAACTCCTAGCAATCACATGGATAGATACCAGAAGGTTACCCAACACTGTATTTCGGTATCCCCACTGAGAAGTCATTGCAATTTGATTCACTGAGACCAGATTATTTTTGTTCAAGAAGGGGTGTTGCTTTCCAAAACAGCTACAGCTGACAAAAGAATAATTTAAAATGCTTGACTGAGATTTAAATAGACGTACATTTTATTTTAAATGTGTAACACTAACAAAAAATATATAAACTATTTTTTTACCCCAAATGAACTAAGAAAATCTGATGCATATTTCTGAGAAAAGGGCCCGGATATTGCTGTGCATATTGCAATTAATTTTATAGCACCAAACATTGTCTAGGAGAAGTTTTATCTTTTATTTATTTATTAAGTTACATTTTGTATATATTTACATACAGCCTATATATACAGTATTATTCAACTTTTTAATTTGTCTTTATTTTTAAACCTTCTTCAGCCAAAATACTCACCTATATTTCCTATATTTCCTGCTTATATCCTTACAATTTACTATTTATATTGACTGGTTTCTAATATGATTTGATTGCTTATTTGTACCCGGACTATCATTAAGTGTTCTACCTTACGATTCTTTTTTTCCTTCCCCCCCCCTCTTTTTTCTTGACAAATTTATCTTTTCTTTCTCTACACTGAGAGAATATGCACCAAGACAAATTCCTTGTGTGTCCAATCACACTTGGCCAATTAAAATTCTACTCCGTTATATTCCATTCCATTCTATTCTATTCTATAGTATTTTGTTGCTAAGGCAAAGATGGGGAAGATAATGATTTGTACTTACATTATGTTAATCAGTTGCTTCTGATTTTAAAGTGGAAATTCTTTCAGTTATCAAAAAGTTAGTATGGACACATAGGGAGAAAAAGTATTCAAGTGAGTTTATGTTTAGGTTGGTGCCAGCAGTTCTGAATTATTGCAGCAAAATAAGCAAAACCTCTTCTTTGCACTATGTGCCATAAACTCTAGCTTTACTAAATAAAGCATCTTTTTGAATCGAGCCCAAAAGAGTTGCTTCATTTATCCAAGTTAAAATATAAGCTTTTTTATACTGTATGTTTCTGGCTAAGTTTAAACTGACCTAAAACCATTCTTTATATTGTAGGAGTCATTATAGTAGTCCAGCAAAATAGCATAATCTCAAATTTAGCAAAGATCCAGAACTAATGTATGTATATGTGTCTGAAAAAAATACAATTAAATGCTTTGATGGTATGTGAAATATTTAATTATAAAGGTTTATTGGTACTAATCCTTATTTAATTTCTTTGCTAGAGACCAAAGCTGCATAATGAAAATTGGGGGGGGGGGGGGGTGTTGGGTTGAAAAGAAAGAAATTTGGTACTCTTGAAATATTGCACTATATTAAAACATTGACTCCACATCCCAGAGAAGTCATAAATCTAGGCATCTCACTGGTCTTCAGTTCTACCACTATTAGTAAAATTAACATATTTCCAAGGATTAGTCTTATTGGTTCATCTGAAGTGTAGCCAAAATATTTAGGAATAGAAACAATAACTGTGTCATTTGTTTTGCTAAGAAATGCTCTCATGTTTTCATTGGTATTCAATAATTATGGTTCACTGCTATTAAGACACTTCTAAAAAAAAGTAATTAATCATAATTAACAGAATCTTAGCTATAGTTCTAGCTTTTGGTCTTAACTCTTCATGAGCCTTTCGGAAAATGTTCTGCCCCATTAATTTTTCAATTTTTAAGATAATTACAGAATTTACCAGCTGAAAAGTACAACCCACAATTCATAAATAATGAGTTATTGTCTGTTACATTTGTGAATATATTGCGAATATATTTTATTTTTAAGCTATATATATTAAGTTGAATAATAAAAGTCATTAAAGAGCATCTTTTCTGTTTTATTACAAAATTTCCCTGACAAAAAGTGTTTTAATTAAAGGAGAAAATAAGGGCCGTGACACAAGAGATTATAGAGTCCAGGGCATGGGAGAAGGGAAGGAAAAACTGAGTAGTTTACAAGATGCAAATCGTGCAGGAGGAATTGTGCAGGAGTAAATGCTTAGTAAGTTTTCAAGATGGGCTACAAGAATGGTGGAAGGTCTTAAGCATAAAACGTATCAGGAAAGACTTAATGAACTCAATCTGTATAGTCTGGAGGACAGAAGGAAAAGGGGGGACATGATCGAAACATTTAAATATGTTAAAGGGTTAAATAAGGTCCAGGAGGGAAGTGTTTTTAATAGGAAAGTGAACACAAGAACAAGAGGACACAATCTGAAGTTAGTTGGGGGAAAGATCAAAAGCAACATGAGAAAATATTATTTTACTGAAAGAGTAGTAGATCCTTGGAACAAACTTCCAGCAGACGTGGTTGGTAAATCCACAGTAAATGAACTTAAACATGCCTGGGATAAGCATATATCCATCCTAAGATAAAATACAGAAAATAGTATAAGGGCAGAGTAGATGGACCATGAGGTCTTTTTCTGCCATCAGACTTCTATGTTTCTATGTTTCTAAGATTCTGTTACATTATCCTAATGGAGATACGAACCTTTCCAGAAACCCAAGAGATTCTTCTTTGTTGAGTTTATGTCTCAACAAGAGCATGAAATGCTCCCAGTCCACTCATGGTTGTCAGTCATCCGAGAGCCAGTTGCGAAGGGAGCACAAGGCTCCGCCCACCTGCCCGAACACCGCCATTTGGGTTATTTTACTCTCTATGCATGCACAAAGTGTTCATGCATAGGCGCAGAGGGTAAAAGAACCCAAATGGCGGTCATGAGCGAACCAGGAGCATTTTACCCCTGAACGAGAGTAAATTGGTTGAGGTTGGGGACACTAGTCCCACTCCAGTGTCCCTAATGTCCCTATCAGTGGTGGGTTCTAAGTGATTTTGCTAACAGTGTGCGTGCACAACACTTCTATGCATGCGCAGAAGCATCTGGGTGTGTGGGCGGAAACTCTCACCACCAGAACTACCAGTTCTAAGAACCAGTCCGAACTGGGATCAACCCACCATTGGTCCCTATACTATACTGATTAGGAAAGTGGTCAAGGGATTTCAAATAGGAGGATTTCAAGAATTCTATTCAAGTCCAAGGAAATGTAAGCAGACGTGGAAATCAACTTTTCTCCCACTTTTCTGGTTTTGAGCAAGCTGTTATAGACCAAGGTTTTTTGGGGAG
Source organism: Erythrolamprus reginae (assembly GCF_031021105.1). Taxonomy (NCBI): domain Eukaryota; kingdom Metazoa; phylum Chordata; class Lepidosauria; order Squamata; family Dipsadidae; genus Erythrolamprus; species Erythrolamprus reginae. Next base: position 108,148,478 of record NC_091950.1, on the reverse strand, counting down.
AAATTGATCTGATGATTCCAATCTCAAAGATACATTTTCTAAAAAGCAGATGGACTTTCTTGGGGAGGGGGGAGGCTTTCTTTGAAAATATTTCACTTCTCATCTAAGAAGCTTCTTCATTTCTAACTAGATGGTTGAAAATCTCCATTGATATTGATGATGCCAACTTTTATTTTCATTGGATATTTTCAATATTATATTATATTTTCTTGCATGGGGATGTTTTACATTGAAAGTCAGGTTTTTTAAAAATTTGGTAGCATACAAATTAGTTAAATAAATAATATACCGTAATTTGTTTGTTTACCAAGGAAAAATCAGAGGCTAAGAAAACAGAACCAGAAAATGTAGAGCCATTATTCTTTAATTTCTCAACCCTATTCACACAACACTTTGATAGAGTTGCTACCTATTGATGTAAAGTGGTCCCTTGACTTCCGCAGGTCCGACTTTCGCGAAAGTCTATACCACGGGTTTTCAAAAAATATTGTGTACTGTGTGTTTTAACTCTCCTCCCCACCCCCACCCCAGAGCTCCCGGCGCCTGAAGCATTTAAATGCTCTTGCCCGCCCTCCCCCCTTCGGACTTCCCCTTGGCCTACTTTCCTGTTTTTGTTAAAATTAGCGAGCCTTTAAAAGGACAACTTTGGAAAGAGAAGCATGGAGGCTTCCCTCACCCTGTCTGTATGTTTACGCCGTGTCTTGGGAGGGGGAAGAGCTGCTCTCCATGCTTCTTTCACTTTAGCACAGGTATTTTGACAGACTCGCCTTCTCCTCTCTCCCCTGCTGCCCACCTGCCCCAAAGCCATTACCCAGCCAGCCAGCCTGTTGGAGAGGAGGGGATGGGCAGTCCTGGCTGCCAGCAGTGAGTGAAGCAAAGTCCCCAGCTTGCCACCCCATTGCCCCTGCAGGTTCTGGGAGTAAGTAAAACCAGAAATGGAGGAGGGAGGGGGAGGAAGGAAGGAAGGAAGGGGGTGTCTCTACTTCGTGGAAATTTGACTTTCGCAGGCTGTCTTGGAAGGTATCTTCCATGAAAGTCAAGGGACCACTGCATTTCAATAGGTAAGAGCCATGGTGGTGCAGTGGTTAGAATGCAGTACTGCAGGCTACTTCTGCTGCCTGCCGGCTGCCTGTAGTCTGGCAGTTCGAATCTCACCAGGCTCAGGGTTGACTCAGCCTTCCATCCTTCTGAGGTGGGTAAAATGAGGACACAGATTATTGGGGGCAATATGCTTACTCTCTGTAAACCGCTTAGAGAGGGCTGTAAAACACTGTGAAGCAGTATATTTATATTTCTATTTGCGTAAGAAACATTCTACGATCCATGCAGCATATATGCCACTCCTGGAAGTAAGAAGCTTCCTGACTCATGTCTCAGTCACTTTGGGAGGAAGTGGAGTTAGCCAACTTAAATCCTTTCTTCAGACGTCCTTTAAAAAAAATAAAAGATGAATATGTTGTGTGTCATAGTGTGCTGTGTGTCTGAATGTTAATCTAAGAACATAAGAGATCTTCCACTTTGCAACCTCTTATATACCCAATATTACCTTGGGATGGTGGGGAGGTATGAATGCAGGGGTGAAATTCAAATATTTTCCCTACCTGTTCTGTGGGCATGGCTTGGTGGTTGTGGCAGGAGAAGGATATTGCAAAATCGCCATCCCCAGCCCACTCTGGAGCCAGCCAGAGGTAGTATTTGCTGGTTCTCCAAACTAATCAAAATTTCCACTACCAGTTCTCCAGAACCTGTTAGAACCTGTAAGATTTCACACCTGGATGAATGGCTGTGGAAATCAACACTCTGAAGCCATAGTGGAGAGATTGATAATAGTAACATACATGAATTGCAGATTAAGTAGACAGCCTTAACTATAGACTCAATGATGACTCCAGCTAAGCCTAATGATTTTATGGCTATGTGCATCATATATACTATAGACCGGATATGTTGCCATTCCTTAACAGTTTTGGAAAAACCACAGATCAATACTACAGCATAGATTTTACATACAGAATTACCCAGGATCAATCCCTAGCATCCGTAAGTAAGTCTAGAAAATATGAATAATTTTGAACTAGACAGAACGGTCAATTAGAAGTCACCTTTCTGTTTTGTTAGGTGCCTATAGTAGCACAATATTTCCATCATTTTTATTTACACAATATTGTAAATATTAGATGCTTTTTACAGGCATGTGGGGGAGATGTGTAGTTACAAAAATAACAATTTGTTCTGAATTTTGTTCAGTTTTCATTATAATAAAACTAGCAGATTTATCAAGTAACTATTAGATAATTTTTTTAATTATTATTTCTTTTTTTAAACGCCCACGGAAATTACTGTATTTAATATGTCAGGCCGAAGTCTTCATGTGGAGTTAGAGAATTCAGCCTGACACAACACAAGGGGGGAAGGGAGGGGTACTGAGTAGTCAGAGGGGAAAGTTACTAGACAGAGTTCAGCCTGACATAATAGCTATTAGATCTGGTTTTCCAAAACCTGAACAATTATGTATAGCAAAAACCAAACAAACATCATGTTACAAACTCAGAGTCAATGTTCACATAACACATACCTCAAGGAACTACTAATATTTCTATATAGAAGAATTGATAATGGGGTTAAAATTAGCAATAAGCAGTGGCATACCATGGAAGGAGATAATTTTTCCCCAGATGCAGCAATAAGGAGGATAATGCCAAAAATAATAATAATAATAATAATAATAATAATAACAACAACAACAACAACAACAATAATAATAAAGAGGCCAACAACGTACGTGGAGTCAAATTGTTATTGTCCACATATCAATCATCTGTTTGGTGTTCAGCAATGATGCTACAGCAGTAGCACCAAATCTATTTTGAATCCTGGTCTGCTACAGTTTTCTTGGCAGTATTTTTCAAGCAGTTCCTTCTTCCTAGAGCTGAGGGTATTGTCTGACCCAAAATCACACAGCTGCCTTTGTGGTTAAGGGTAATTTGAAATCACAACCACTTGATTTTTAATTTAATGGCTTAACTATTACACTAAAATGGTTCTCAGAAATGAAAGGCGGGATTCTTGAAATATCTGCTCCAAGTGTCAAATATGCTAGCCATACCACTGGCAAAATGAGGGACAGGGGTTGTATTACAAACTCCATCCTCTTTGTATATAAGGTTATTACGCACATGTTCAAAAGAGTGGATGGGATTGCATCTGGAAGCGCCATCTATCTTTCCAATTTGGCATTATGCTATGAATACCATTGCTTCAATACTAGCAGTTATGAGAGCACCCAAACTAACTGCATATAAAATTGCAAGTCCTGTACAGTATTTAATATTTATAACAAAATGGGTCTCTTTTACCAAGCTTTTGACTGTTGATGTTAATTGTATTCATTTTAATGATATTCATTTTTACAAGTGTTATCCCTTGGGTTTTGTTTCAATTCTTTTAAATTGACTTGAGTATGGACTTCTTTGAGTATGGATTTCTGGTATCCCATGAGCTCTTATGCCAGGGGTGTCAAACTCATGAGACGTATCACAAGTTCCCTCCCTTCACTAAACTGTGGGTTAGGTGGGACCATCTGGCCCATGGGCCGCAAGTTTGCCACCTATATGCCGTAAGTTTTTGTATTGGCTAACATCATGACATTGCTAAGCTTTTCTCTAATGGCCAGAAAAGCAAAAGTGGATATGGTTTGCCTTCTACAGTTCATAGCAGTTGAAAGATATTCTCTGTGCTTTCAGGATTAGGCAAATTGATCAGGATTTTTCCTACCTTGTTTATCTGCCTGGTTCTTGCTGAAGTAAACATTATAGGTAAAACACAATAATTAACTGTGATTTGACATACCTGCACTACAGCTGATTGATGTGAGTTGGTTTAACCCTTGGAGTTAGTTGGCTAAATAATTGGCTGCTTATTGATTTATTTATTTTTTACCATGGTGAATATTTTTGAAAAATCCCATGGATGTTTCTGTATTAGACAATTCTGCTATTTCAAAATAATGGATAATGAAACATTTTGTTGATGAATATGCTTAATGCTCAGTATTATGAGCTCAGTATTAGCTGAAGCAAAAGTGGTACCCAACTTCTATAAGAGACATCATCTTTCCTGCACTGGAAATATAGTGATTTGAAAGTTATTTAAAAACTATATATAAAAGATGCTGAGCACCAATGTTATCTGATCCAAGAGGCCCTAGACAATTAAAACTATGGAAATGCTTTACAAACATTGACTAAACCATTTATATGCAAATACAAATAACAGAAACTACAGCATTTGATTCTTGTTCTTACTAAAGTAACAAAAAAAAAATTGTATTATTGGTTGTAGCTGATTTATTCTTCTTTTCTTTTGAAAACCAACACACAGAATTTTGTACCACTAAGTAAAATGTAGCAAATAAGATTTCTGATGATAGTGATATACGTATACTGTATTTTTGGAGTATAAGATGCACCTTTTTCCCTTCTAAAAGAAGATGGGGAAACTGCCCATTTTTCACAAAAATGGGGGCATTTTTGCCATTCCCCAGCTTCCTAGAACCTTTACCCACCTCATTTTTGCGGGGGGGGGGGGAACAGATTAAAAAACAGCCCGTTTTTCACAAAAAAATTGGTGTGTTTTTGCTTTCTAATTACCCCATCTAGCATGACTGGAGGAGGAATTCTGAGAGTTGAAGTCCACTAGTCTTAAAGCTGTCAAGTTTGAAGTTTGTAAAAAGTTTACATGGTTGTAAAAATTATACGTGGTTGTAAAAAGTATTCTGCTATGCAGGTATTTTATTAAATAATATATTACTACACCATTTGGTTCAGAATAATTTTTCCCTTGTTTTCCACCTCTAAAATCAAGGTGCTTATTATACTCTGGTATGTCTTATACTCTGAAAAATATGGTATACTGTATACAGTGTTATCAGTTTTAAAAAAAAATCCCAATATAACATCTTATATGAGATGGGGTGGGGTCAGGAGGATATCTAGAAGATTGATGAATTGTGGAGCACAAAACCAATTTGTGATGACATTTAACCTCTTGCCCTCAATTTAGAACCTATAAGACAGTAAATGAATTCCAATAAGTCAATAAACTAGGGTAATCAGAGATGTAAATTTAATGACTGAACTTTTCCCCTAGTAGTTTTGCTTATTTGCAAGAGAAAAAGAAAAAGAGTTAAAATATAAGACCCCGAAACAATTCAGAACAACTGTAGCAGTTTGTTTATCTGTTCCCTGTGTATGATGGTTCTGCAGGTCACCCTACTTTAAATTGATCTGTTAAGATTCAGCAGGTTTTATCATCAGTCTAGCTACATGCATAAGAAAATCGTAGGAATCATCCAATTTCTTCTTAAGAAAGTATTTACAAAATAAAAGATTTGACTAGCAATTTCCATTTATGACCTCTCTTTACTCATTTAATATAGAAGACTTCTTGTGGTTTCTCTGTTTAAACTAAATGCTATTTTTTTAAGAAAAAGAAAAAGTAGTGGTATATTTCTCCTCTATTCTATTTGGCTCACAAAACAGTGGAAGAAGTGCAGGGGGAGATGTTTTTATCTAGCTATACATTTGTTTTATCAATTCCACCTTTTATTCGTGAGCATAAGAAAAAAAAAGACAAGTAAGGTTTTGCTCTTTTGGGGTTTCAAATAATTAGCTTGCAGACATGAAAAAATCTGTCCAGCATATTTAGTTTTGTATTAAGACAAATCTTAAAATGCTTTTTAAGAATTTCATTATTTAGAATGCATAATTCAGAAATTGCTTATTACGTTACTGTTTTAGGCCTAAAATACTGTTTAGGACCAGGTAGATAAGTGAAATGCATTCATTTTTCTGCTATCTTGAGCTCCAAATATCTACTCATCCACCTAAAATAAAACCTGCTTCAATATTGCTGTGCCAGCCAGAGTGTCCTCAACTTACATTGTAATGGGCTCAATGTGGCCTATATGTTGTCCATCATCATTAGTATGAATATACATATGCTGTTATGCTGAGCTGCAGTTTCCCACATTCTTATTAAAATCATCCTATAATGTGAAAATGTGTGATGACTACGAAGGCTGTTACTTATATGTATTTGATCTCATCTGACATTTAGGAAATAATATAGTCTTGTTATTGCTTGAGTAAAGGGTGTTTATTCCATCATTAGCCTTTTGGTAAATTGCTATTAGAATTCCTAGATGGCGGGTAAGTAGTTAATATTCCAGAATTATTTAATGGTGATTAGTATTTTGCTTTTTTCAATATTCTGATGAAAGTTGGCAATAGAGTATCTGATAAAATTGCACCTGTTCAAAAAATCTAGAAGGGTGGGAGGCCATCTCTGAAAAATACTTGAAATTTAAGCTCTTTTTCTATTTATATTATGTCCCATTGGAACCAGCTATCTCCTTTGAGGTATTGAGGTTCAAAGTTGTAAGGAAAATAATTTTGGCCAGTACATAAGTTGGTTGGGTTTGTTTTTTTTCCATCTTTGTCTGTGCTAAATATTAGCACTGAATGTTATCACGTTATTTTTTAAAACTGCCTGTCACTTATCTAGGATTTCCATAAATATACAAATTTTCTCAACATCTATTTTCTGAATAGCATGGAATAAGACGGCAAAATTGCTCTCATGGAGATCATACTGTCTGTCAGAAATGTTCAATAAGGTCATATTTAGTTTGTTGGTTTTATTTGGAAATCCTTTCATTTTTACATTACAACAGTAATTTTCAGTTATTCCACATATTGACTATACCATTGTAAATTCACATTTCTTTGAATTTCACAAACTGTATTATATTCTCTGTAAAAGAGAGAGAGAGAGAGAGAGAGACTCTCTCTCTATGAATATACTGTATATGTTATATAACATCCAGGCTTCAGAGAGGAGCGGCATACAAATCCAATAAATAAGATAGATAGATAGATAGATAGATAGATAGATAGATAGATAGATAGATAGATAGATAGATAAATAAATAAATCCAATAAGCTTTGTTGTTCTCTTTTATGGGGGGGGAGACAAAGAGAGACAGAGCATGTTTCTGATGTTTAGATACTGTATTTTTCAGACTATAAGACACACCAGTGTAAAAAATGCACCAAGATTTCAAAGAGGTAAGTAAGAAAAAAAAGGGGGTTGTCCTCCCCGGGCCCCCAGGCGCATCCTCTGAGCACCCCATTTTTGTGAAAAACAGACCCATCACAAAAATGGAACATGGGAGCGTGGCTTCGGGAGGCCAAAAATGGCTACATTCAGTGTATAAGACCCACTGACATTTCCACCCTCTTTTAGGGGGGAAAGGGTGCGTCTTATACTCTGAAAAACACGGTGCCTGGTTGGGGCTTTCCCTCCCAAACTACAGATACTCCTCGACTTACAACAGTTCATTTAGAGACTGTTCAAAGTAACAACAGTGCTAGAAAAAGCGACTTATGACCATTTTTCACAGTTATGATTATTGCAGCATTATCATGGTCAAATGAACCAAATCCAGATGCTTTGCAAATGACTTAGATTTATGACGGTCGCAGTGTCCTTAAGTCATATGATCACCTTATGTGATCTTCTACAAGCAAAGTTAATGGGCAAGTCAGATTCAATTAACAACCGTGCTTTACAACTTTACAACTGCAGTGATTCATTTAACTGTGACAATGGTTGTGAAATGGGGTAATATTCAGTTAAATGTTTCATTTACCAACATACATTTTGGGCTCAATTGTAGCACATCTTTCAGCTGTGGCGAGAGGGGCATTTGCCCAGGTTCGCCTGGTGCACCAGTTGTGGCCCTATCTGGACCGGGACTCACTGCTCACAGTCTCTCAGGCCCTCATCACCTCGAGGTTCGACTACTATAACGCTCTCTACATGGGGCTACCTTTGAAAAGTGTTCGGAAACTTCAGATCGTGCAGAATGCAGCTGCGAGAGCAATCATGGGCTTTCCTAAATATGCCCATGTTTCACCAACACTCCGCAGTCTGCATTGGTTGCCGATCAGTTTCCGGTCACAATTCAAAGTGTTGGTTATGACCTATAAAGCCCTTCATGGCATCGGACCAGAATATCTCCGGGACCGCCTTCTGCCGCACGAATCCCAGCAACCAGTTAAGTCCCACAGAGTTGGCCTTCTCCGGGTCCCGTCGACTAAACAATGTCATTTGGCGGGACCCAAGGGAAGAGCCTTCTCTGTGGCGGCCCCGGCCCTCTGGAACCAACTCCCCCCAGAGATCAGAATTGCCCCCACCCTCCTTGCCTGTCGTAAACTTCTCAAAACCCACCTCTGCCGTCAGGCATGGGGGAATTGAAATATCTTCCCCAGGCCGAATAATTTATGTATGGTGTGTTGTGTGCATGTTTTTTAAATTATGGGTTTTTAACTTCGTATTATTAGATTTGTATTCTACATTATTTCTATCACTGCTGTGAGCCGCCCCGAGTCTACGGAGAGGGGCGGCATACAAATTTAATAAATGAATAAATGAATGAATGAATGAATGAACAAACAAACAAACAAACAAATAAAAGTGGAGAATTGCCTGTGTTTCCCTCTTTAATTACATAGCTCAGACAAGCCTTAATATCAAGTAGAAGAGCACCTGGAAAAATAAACAAGAGCAATACATCCTTTGAATAAAGAAAGCCAGACAAGGCATCTTATGGCAGATCTATGCAGATCTTCTTTACTGAGGGTCCAAATTAAGTCAGTGGGAATAAAAACATCAACATTGCTATTTTAATATATGCAAAGAGACATTATCGTGCCTTATAAACAGATCCTAGTAATACATGGGAGTTATTTTCCACCACAGAGTATTCTTAAGCATTGGTCTCAGGGGGGGCTTGCATACACAACATTCTTTATAAATTGTGCCCTAAACTAAGTCTATTAGAGCTCTGAATTTCCCCACACATACACACATTTGGTTTAAATAGTGCCTTGATAATTGCAGAAAGGCATGGCTGAGCACACAGCAGGAATGAGGGATCCTCTAGAGAAGAACATATTTCCGAACACACCTGAGGTAACCCTCCCTCAGCAGGGCTCTGATGTAGCTTTGTTTAATTAGTGGGAACCATTTACTTCTTATCGCTCCCAGTGCTGCATTTTATGCTGCCTTGCCCCGAGATTTCAGGGGCTAAATTTTAATTTCAGCACAAATTAGAGTGCCAAAACCTGTCACTCTTCCATCCCTGTATGCACAAGGAGGTAGTTGTCTCGATGGGAAGGAACTGAAAATAGGGTTGGTTGCTTAGAAACCAGACTATCATCTTGTAAAATAGAACTTTGGATCTGTTGATCCAGTAAACCTGAACCACAACTAGATAAAAGCTTGTCGCCAGATATACCGGTGTTCTCTTTCCAATACACAGGATGTATTTGCTCAATCTCAGGGGTGTTAGGCAAAAACCCCAATTTAAAAGACCCTTAGATGCCAAAATACAGGAGCTTGTAGCGTTAAACATACTGTAGTTTGTCTTATTAAAAGCCTTTATTTTGGGGTGGTATTTTCCTTGTCACTATTTGACAATGATGCAAGCTTGGTTTGGAACAGAAGCGATCCAGATGCAAACAGCAAAGAAAGTTTGATCTCAGGAAGTGGTTGATCTTCACGCATCTATCTTTTCTGGTTAGTTAGAGAATAGAATGTAAATAACTTTATTTACTAAGTTCCAACTACCAATTCAGTCAGCATCCATAAGTGGAAAAGAATGACCAAAAATGTCTTGGACTTCCCCATCTACCACTCCATCCCCAAGGCTTATTCGAATGAGGTAGATTACTAACCCTCTGAAGAGTGATTCCTCCTTCACATAGAAACATAGAAACCTAGGAGATTGATGGCAGAAAAAGACCTCATGGTCCATCTAGTCTGCCCTTATATTATTTCTTGTATTTTACCTTAAGATGGATATACAGTATGTTTATCCCAGGTATGTTTAAATTCAGTTACTGTGGATTTACCAAGTTTGGTAAATTGGAAGTTTGTTCCAAGCATCTACTACTCTTTCAGTGAAATAATATTTTCTCATGTTACTTCTAATCTTTCCCCCAACTAACCTCAGATTGTGCCCCCTTGGGGAATCTTCACAAAAGATTCACCCAAGATTTACCAGCTGCTACTAAGCATTGTAAATGGAATTAAAATTTCCGGGTTCAAAATGTTCTTTTTTTCATTTGTTTCCAAGGATCTAGTATGCCATGGTTTCATAGCCTGCAAATGTCAACACGTGCGCAGAGTACACATGGAAGAATCCTGTTTTACAAATCTTCTATTTCTTGCCTGTAATTTATTCAAAGAAAGATAGTAAAGCTGTACCTGTAGCAGAATTCTACTGCTTTTACCCACACTCCAACGAAAAAGATGCATATTAAGAATTGTTAAATATGCATTGAAGTATTGTAAATAGTTGAGTGTGGATTGAGCATTCTGATTGGCTAAGGAAATGAGTTTAAGCGGGAAAAGTGAAAGTATAAAAGGAGCGCTCTGACACTGTTTCAGTCAGTCGCGTTCTGAACTGAAGTCACTTTCTGAAAAGAGCTTTTTCCTGCTGAACAAAATAAAGAATTAAAAAGAACCGACTGCCTCAGTCTTCTTCAAGAATAGTTATGAAAGCTTCTAGGGCAGTGATGGCTAACCTATGGCATGTGTCAGTGAAGGGCCACTCGTCTTCAGCACTCCCGGTATGCTATCCGAGGCCGTCGTGGGCACATGTGTTGTGAGCTGCCCCGAGTCTTCAGAGAGGGGTGGCATACAAATCTAATTATTAATAATAATAATAATAATAATAATAATAATAAGTGTCCGGCAGGCATACCTGCGCCTATCAACGCAAGATTTTGCTTCTGTGCATGCGCAGCAAGCAAAGTCTTGTCAAAGGCGTGCAAGAAAGTTAGATTTTGGCAATTTTCGCCCATATTTTTGCTTCCGCACATGTGCTGAAGCAAGAAACCGGCCAAAATCACTAAAATCTCACTTGCATGAGTGTCCTCATGTGATTTCACTTGCTGCGCATGCACAGAAGCCAAATTTCATGCAGGGGTGAACATGCATGCGTCATGGACGTGCATCTACGCACGCATCCCAGAATTTCCTACTGGGAAAGCACACCTGACCGCACCAGCTGCTGCCTATCACTGGCACATGTGCTGGAGCCATATCTGAGGGTACACGAGGCTCTAGCAGAGTGGCCAACTGATTTTTGTCCTTCTTTTTGGCCATTTTTTGTTCTCCCCAAGCTTCAGGAAAGCCTCGTGAGGATGGCAAAAAATGGCCCAACAACACAACTGAAAGTTTGCAAACAAACTTTGGTTGACCCATTGGGCTGTTTTTTGCCATCCTCAGGTTTTGGGAGGCTTTCCTGAACCTTGTGGAGAGGGAAAAACAGCCGAACTGTCTTTTCAGAAGTCTGGAGACTTCAGGGAAGCCTGTGCGCATGTGTATGTGGGGAGAGCACAAAGAGTTGTGCAGATGTGCAGGGATGAAGTGTGGGTTGTGCACATGCATGGAGTGGAGAGCATTTCATTATGGGTATGGGCATTCATTCATTCATTCATTCATTCATTTATTTATTTATTTGATTTGTATGCCGCCCCTCTCCGTGGACTCGGGGCGGCTAATAACAGTGACAAAAAACAGAATGTAAAAATCCAATACTACAACAGCTAAAAACCCTTGTTATAAAACCAATCATACATACACACATACCATGCATAAATTGTAGAAGCCTAGGGGGAAAGATTATCTTAATTCCCCCATGCCGGACGGCAGAGGTGGGTTTTGAGGAGCTTACGAAAGGCAAGGAGGGTGGGGACTTTTCTAATCTCTGGGGGGAGTTGGTTCCAGAGGGTCGGGGCCGCCACAGAGAAGGCTCTTCCCCTGGGCCCCGCCAACCGACATTGTTTAGTTGACGGGACCCGGAGAAGGCCCAGTCTATGGGACCTAACTGGTCGCTGGGATTCGTGCGGCAGAAGGCGGTCCCTGAGATAATCTGGCCCAGTGCCATGATGGGCTTTATAGGTCATAACCAACACTTTGAATTGTGACCGGAAACTGATTGGCAACCAGTGCAGACTGTGGAGTGTTGGTGTAACATGGGCATATTTGGGAAACCCCATGATTGCTCTCGCAGCTGCATTCTGCACGATCTGAAGTTTCCAAACACTTTTCAAAGGTAGCCCCATGTAGAGAGTGTTACAGTAGTCGAGCCTCAAGGTGATGAGGGCATGAGTGACTGTGAGCAGTGACTCCCGGTCCAAATAGGGGCGCAACTGGTGCACCAGGCGAACCTGGGCATATCATGTGCACACTTTGTATGTATGCACACCCTTTCAGCACCCAAGCCAAAAAACATCACTGTTCTAGGGGGTCCCAGCAGAGAACTACTATCTATAGTAATTTTAACATGAGGCTCTCCTTTGGACTCTGTACCCCTTTGCAATATAGCATGCACACATGTTCTCTTTCCAAGCACAGCTGCTCACTAAATGATTCCCAACAGCTTCCTGTTCCTTTCATTCCCCAGAGACCCACATTATCAGCACATTACCAGGCCCAAAGGTGGAAACAAGGGAGTGGAACCAGTCAGGGGAGGAAAGGGAAAAGGGGGGGGGGGGGGAAACAAAATGAAAAATTCACAGCAGCTGGTCAGTGAGACTCGATTTTCAACTCTAATCTCAGCTTGCACAGTAAATGGGAGAGAAACACCACAATTTGCATTACAAGGCCAAGAGAATTGAATGTTGGCAAATCAATTCTGCAAGAAGAGATAAAGCCAGAATATAACTCATGTATTAGTAGAAAGGTAGAAATTCAATTCCTATAATGTCAGATGATATTGATTAAAACTGACATTTTTTAAAAACCCTTATGTCCCTTGAAGTCCCGAAACAAGTAAGTTTTATAAAAGACATAGATGACCTACATGTATGTAAGTACACTTCACTGTGTAATAATAATGTATCCACAATCTCTCAACAATATAGTACTTTGGTCTAAGAAAAGATAAGCCAACTTATAAATAATAACACTTCAGGAGCAAGAATGTCCATTTATCAATAAAGGAGTATTTAAAAACAGTACAACTTGGATGGAATGTTTTAAATTGAGCACTCTCAAAACCCAGTTTCTCTTTCTCTGTTTACCTCACAAATCGCAATTAAAGAGTTCCGTTCTAATTAATTAAATGTAAAAATTAATTAACAATTATCTATTATTGCCTTCTAGTGGCAACTTTTAACTGCCATGCTATTTAAAAATAGTAAATAGTATACATTTAAAAATGGCATACCTTTAAATAAAAAAAAAACAATTTTTATATTGCTCCTCATTTTTCTTTCCATCAAATTGTCCCTTAAGTTCTTCTACATTTGTCCTCAACTTCACTTTACATCTGAATTTAATAAGCTTCTTCATCAATGCTGAATTTAATAAGCTAGAATTTATTCTAAAAACGTGCACCTGTTTTCTGTAATTAAAGCACTCCTTTTCATCTTCTGAGACCTCCCCTCCAATTTAATTATCTCATTAAACAACAAGTCAGTATTTTCTTAATAGAAAATATTACATCAGAATCAAATTTGCTGATTTGACAAAGTAGGCTTTTTAATATCCTGGGGAAAAAAGCTGATTATCATAAAGAAAATAAGAAGCATTTGGATGTTATTGCACAATCATGGAAGTTTTACAGCATTAAGGCTTAGCAATAAGGAAAATATTGAATCCTTAGAATTCAGAATAAAGCCATTAAGGTTTTGTTTTAATACATAACTGTAAGCACTGAAAATCACTTGAATGTTGAATTGAACATAAATAAAACACCCATAATAAATAATAAAAAGAACATAGTAAATAAATTCATTAGTAAATAAGAAAATAGAAATGATAAAAATAAATGATTTGCAAAATAGCTAAGTTTTCAACTTTCAAAAATAATAAGGGTAAATCTGGCTGAAATATACTCTGCTCCCTCCCTTTCACATATTGAATGTGAAATATTATCAAGAATTTCTTTTGAGACTGAATAGGTTGGTTATAATACAAAGTAATTATATTTTATGTTTTATATTTTGTGCAATCCCAATTGCCTTCAGAAGCAGCCCCAAGTTTCACATATTGGTAATCATTCAAGGATAAACTGATAAACTGATAAACTGTTGGAAGATCCTCCCTCTGCAGGGAGAGCCACAACCAATGTACCAGCTGAATACCAACAAAGACTTCCCAAGCCAGCCTTAAGTTGATTATCAGTAGCCATGACTCTAGAAAGATTCCTAACTCATACTCTTCAAATGAATCTCTGGGCCTTTGACCATTAAAAATGTACCACTGGGCCAATACTCTGGATGTTGATATGCCTTACAAGTACCAACATCCAGTAGAATATTCTGATATTTCACACCAGCAATCTGATATAAAAAGTTTGGGCCCCTGGGATTTAACCAAGGAGAAACAAGTAATCTAAGGATATCTATTGAGATTCTTAATCATCCAAGTCATGGTTGTCCCAAAATTACTTTTTCCAAAAGGCAACTAGACTTTCTTGGTTTTTTTCTTTGAAAACATTTTGCTTCTCAGCCAAGAAACTTTTTCAGCAATTCGTTGATTAAGAAGTAAAACATTTTCAAAGAAAAACAGAAGAAAACATTTTCAAAGAAAAAAACCAAGAAGTCCAGTTGCATTTTGGAAAAGCACCTTTGGGATAATCCAAATATACTGTACATACAAATATACGTACAAAGCTTGAATTTGTGTAACTAGGCAGCAAGCATTTCATATCTCAAGGAGTCAATAAAAAGCATAACTAGGGAAAAGTAAGTTTTTGCCTTGCTGACTCCACATGGATAGTACCCCAGGGAAATAATCTTGGGAAAATGATGCTATAAACAACAGAATTCCTAAATACAGTACTACAAACTGTTACAAACATTTTCAAAGATTAAATGGCAACTGTAATTTTTTAAAAATAAAAGTTACATTTGACACTACAATGAATGACATAAAATATTTAATCAGTGCTTTTTTATAACTTTAAAAAGCTTTTATTACGCAGGTTATTATCAATATAGTAATGAAACAGAATGCTTTATCTTTAGACAATGCTAATGTAATAAATTATCTACTATAGCTAATGTGACTGTAATATGAAATTAGTATAAAATAAAAAAATATGCCACTACAATAAATATATTTTCCAGAGATAAAGATTTTCCAAATTTTGCTTCAAAATGTAGAGTTTTGTATATACCTATAGAACTCTATAAATTGACTTTGGGCTAATCACTCTCACTCAGCCTTAATCTTGTTTGGGATTGTTGTCGTGGGGAAAATAGGAGAAGGAAAATGTATTAGACATGCTGGCTACCTTGAGTTATGTGTAAAAGTAATAAAGGTGGGATAGAAACAAACAAGCAGTATCTTTTGCAAATTGCTGAGGATCACTAGGCCCTTAAGCTGAATCCGGAATTTGTATTTTCCTTTGATTCAAACCCAGTGTCAACTCTGAATCAAACCTGGCTGCAGCCATCTTGTGCAGCTTCACAGTTGCCACACACTATGGGAGTGTGTGGGGGAAATAGCTAGACCATCTCATGGGAACCAAGACCATCCCAACAGGCATCAGGAAGAGGAGGAGCAGAAGTGATCGAGGGAACCTGCCAACAGCTTTGATTGGACCATGTGACTTGTGACACCTGGGAAAGGAAACATGTGCTCTTTTAATTACATGGTAACTGTAGGAAATTTTTAACCTTCATGTTCACTGGCTGTGCCGATATGATGTGTCCAATAAACATGTTCTCTGAAAAATGTTCCTGCCTTGGAGTTCTGATTTCTTTGGATACGATACTCGGAATGCTGACACCCAGCACTCACATTTCTTATGTCTTCCTATGTAATGATAATCAGGCCTTTGTTTCACTAGTGACTCTTCTTCTTCTTCTTCTTCTTCTTCTTCTTCTTCTTCTTCTTCTTCTTCTTCTTCTTCTTCTTCTTCTTCCTCCTCCTCCTCCTCCTCTTCTTCCTCTTCCTCTTCCTTATCTTTGATTCACTCTGTTTTGAGAATTTCTAGTTATTAGCCAGTTCTCCCAAATAGGCTTAGAAGAAATATAATCAATTATAATATGAATATGTTAAGAGTAAGAATGCAATAAGAATTAAATATTAAGTATTTCATAAAATAAAGTATAAAACACAAGAAGAATAAAAAAGATTACTTTAAAAGAAATAAATTTTATAGGATTTTCCCACAGAGCATCTGGCAGTAATTGCTTTGTGGAGGAAGAAAAGGAAAGCATCCTGCTGAGCCGCTCCGTAGGGCTGGCTTTTGCCTGCCACCCTCCCTTTATAGGAAAATTTATTTCCTATAACTTCACGAGTATGCCACCCATTTCCTTTCAATTTACAGTCTTATTCTTATACCACTGTTGAAAACACCTATTTATTATCAGGAATTGAAATGGTAAAGTTTTGTGAATTTATTCCACTAAGGTTTATGCCTTAATAAAATTAATAGTCCTGCAAATTTATTTATTTTTATTTTATTTATTTATCCGATTTTTATGCCGCCCTTCTCCTTAGACTCAGGGCAGCTTACAACATGTTAGCAATAGCACTTTTTTAACAGAGCAAGGCTATTGGCCCCACAATCTGGGTCCTCATTTTACCCGCCTCGGAAGGATGGAAGGCTGAGTCAACCTTGAGCCGGTGATGAGATTTGAACCGCTGACCTTCAGATCTACAAGTCAGCTTTAGTGGCCTGCAGTACAGCACTCTACCTGCTGTGCCACCCCGGCTCAACATGCTGCAACATCCATGTCTATGGGTTATTTGCAAGACAGCTTTTCTTGGAACTACGGTAGGATCTCCAACTTTCCTGTTCTTGGAAGTGCAGTTACTGCTCTAAAGCAGTGATTTTCAACCTTTTTTGAGCCGCGGCACATTTTTTACATTTACAAAATCCTGGGGCACACCACCAACCAAAATGACACAAAATGACACCTTAAGTCACTCTCCTCTCTTTTTCCACTCCTGTCTCCTCCCCACCCTTGTGTGTGTGTGTGTGTGTATACACACTCTTGAACCATTTCCCAAAACAGATGAGGGCTTGGTTTTTCTCTCTCTTATTCTTTGGGTGCTTTTTATCATATGCTTTAAATCAAGAGTCACTTCCCTCTCTCTTTTGTTTCTCTCTCTTTCCTCTCATTCTCTGGCTCAATCATTTTTTTCTCATTTCTCTTTTTTCCTCCCCTTTCTGCTCATTTCTCTCTCTCTCTCTCTTGCTTTCTTTCTCTCTCTTGCTTTCTTTCTTTCTCTCTCTTGCTTTCTTTCTCTCTCTCTCTCTTGCCTTCTTGCTCTCTCACTCTTGCTTTCTCTCTCTTTCTCTCTTTTCTTTCTCTCTTGCTTTCTCTCTCTCACTCTCTTTCTCTCTCTCTTTCTCTCTCTCTTTCTCTTTCTCTCTCTCTTTCTTTCTCTCTCTCTTTCTCACTCTCACTCTCTCAGCAAAAAGTTGCGAGACCGGAACCTGAGCTTCCTTCTTCGCGGCACACCTGACCATGTCTCGCGGCACACTAGTGTGCCACGGCACACTGGTTGAAAAACACTGCTCTAAAGGACATGAAATTAGGGAAGACTGACCTTGATGGTTTTATGCATAGCCTTGGTTAATTCATGGTTACACAAGTAGATCTTCAAATGAACTGACTTAGATATTGGAAATCTTGATGAGTGATACAAAAGCAACTTATCAATGTCCTTCCCGTATACACTTTGTGAACTGTGTACACTGGACTGCACCAAAAGTTGAGTTAGCATATACCTTTTTTTAATCAAAAAGATGAAAAGTTACTTTCCATAAAAAAATCTTTGAACTGCTATAGAAAGCTATCACATCAGGGTAGGGAAGAAGCTTAGTATGGCCATGAGTTTCATTCATGTATAACATGCCAGGCAAGTATACCAGAATTTTTGATCTCCTGGAATGGTGGAGACTGAAGAAATACTTCCTTCAACTAAACATAATTATGGATTACTCTTATACAACACCACATCATTACATGATTGTCTTCTAGAAACATAGAGGATTGACGGCAGAAAAAGACTCCATGGTCCATCTAGTTTGCCCTTATACTATTTCCTGTATTTTATCTTAGGATGGATATATGTTTATCCCAGACATGTTTAAATTCAGTTACTGTGGATTTACCAACCACATCTGCTGGACGTTTGTTACAAGCATCTACTACTTTTTCAGTAAAATAATATTTTCTCACGTTGCTTCTGATCTTTCCCCAACTAACCTCAGACTGTGCTCCCTTGTTCTTGTGTTCACTTTCCTATTAAAAACACTTCCCTCCTGAACTTTATTTAACTTTTAAACATATTTAAATGTTTCAATCATGTCCCCCCTTTCCCTTCTGTCCTCCAGATCAGTGTTTCCCAACCTTTTTTGAGCCGCGGCACATTATTCGTATTTTCAAAATCCTGGGGAACACTGAAAGGGGGGGGGGCGGGCTAAATAAAAGTTTGGACAAAAAAAACCCTCTCTCTTCCTCCCTTTTGCTCTATTTCTCCCTCTTTCTCTCTTTTCCTTCCTTCCCTTCATTCTCTCCATCCCTCTTTCTTTCTTTCTTCCTCTCTTTTTTGCTCTCTTTCTCTCTCCCTCCTTCCCTTCCTCTATGTCTTTCTTTCTCCCTTGCTCTCTCTCTCTGTGTCTCTCTTGCTATCTCTTTCTTGCTTTTTTCTCTCTCTTGCTCTCTCTCTCTCTTTCACTGTCTTGCTATATGTCTCTTTCTTTCTCTTTGCCTCTTGCTATCTCTCTTTCTCTGTCTCTCTTATTTATTTATTTATTTATTTATTAGTTGGACTTGTATGCTGCCCCTCTCCGGAGACTCTTGCTATGTCTCTCTTTCTTTTTCTTTCTCTCTCTCTCTCTGTGCCTCTCTTGCTAAGTCTCTCTTTTTCTCTTGCTATGTCTCTCTATCTCTGCCTCTCTTGCTGTCTCTCTTTCTTGCTCTGTCTCTCTTTCTCTGCCTCTCTTGCTATGTCTCTCTTTCTCTCTCTCTCTGCCTCTTATATGTCTCTCTTTCTCTCTCTCTCTCAGCTGACTGCAAGCGGGAGCCCTGACGGCGGCAGCTGGACGTGGTGCTGGACACCGTATATGCCAGGCATGCAGCGCCAGCATGTACGACATCCAGCAGAACGTCCAACCGCCACCGTCAGGGCTCCCACTTGCAGTCAGCTGAGAGAGAGAGAGCGATCCCTCTCGCCGCCGCCATCTCCTCCGACTGCCTGCGGCCGCTGCGGGCCCCCCCCCGCTCCCATCGGACACTTGCCGTTGACGAAAGAGGAGCTCCAGCTGGGCGGGGCGCTGCCAGTACTTCCGTCCTGGGGCTCCCGCTCGCAGCTGTCCCCCGCCTCCTGCTCGATGCCGCGGTTTTCGGCGCTCTCCCTGCTGGGCCCCAAAGAAAGAAGGCGGGAAAAAGGTGCGAAGAATGGAGCTCTCCTTCTTCCTGCCTTCCTTCTTTCGGGCCCAGCAGGAGAGCGCCGAAAACCGCGGCATCGAGCAGGAGACAGCTGCGAGCGGGAGCCCCAGGACGGAAGTACCGGCAGCGCCCCGCCCAGCTGAAGCTTGGCGGCACACCTGGCCATGTCTCGCGGCACACCAGTGTGCCGCGGCACACCGGTTGGGAAACGCTGCTCCAGATTATACAGATTGAGTTCATTAAGTCTTTCCTGATAAGCTTTATGCTTAAGACCTTCCACCATTTTGAACCCATTCAATTTTATGAATATTTTTTTGTAAGTGAGGTCTCCAGAACTGAACACAATATTACAAATATGGTCTCACCAGTGCTCTATACAGCAGGAATACAATCTCCCTCTTTCTAGCTAACATTATAGCCAACAACAAAAAGAAACACAAATCTCACAATGTAATAACATTTCATAGATAAATGCATCCAAAAACAATATGATACGTGCCAAAACTAGCCCAATTCTTTTATAACTAGGCACCTCATTAGTTAGAAATAGGCCTTTCCCCAAAGACATAAAGAACAAGAGTTACAAGTCAAACTGATAGGGAGGAGGAAATAAAGCATCAAGTCATCCAAGCCCCCAATTATTTTTGCACGTTTGATTTCCTCTAGACTAGAACACTGAATTCATGGTATAAGCCAAAATAAATACCACAACAATGAACACATCTCAACATATTGTGGATTTTCTTCCTTACTGGTACAGTATATTTTTATTAAAACATTACAAAACCCCTTGAAAGCTCTCTCCTCCTCTCATGTTACTTTTGGATATGTTTATCTGTGACATGTTATCACATTGAGAGATTCTTGTTTCTTTTCATTGTAGGCCATAACATTAGCTAGAACGAGAAAATCATCTAAGGATCTGGTGTTGGGTAACAGGAAAACAGAAAACGACTAGATTATTATTTATTTTTACTGCCCAGGAAGAAGAATTTTTGTGGGATTTTCTAGATCAGATGTCCAAATAATTTGGCTTAGTATTCTGCATTATGATGTTAGGAAATATTTGCTGTTCTCTGTCAGCTATCAAAGTCTTTTGAGCTAAATTCTGGCCCCTGTAGGGGATGGGAGTCATTATAATAATAATAATAACAGAGTTGGAAGGGACATTAGAGGTCTTCTGGGCAGGAAACCCTACATTTCTTCAGACAAATGGTTATCTCACATCTTCTTTAAAATTTCCAGTGTTGGAACATTCACAACTTCTGGAGGCAAGTTGTTCTACTGATTAATTGTTCTAACTGTCAGGAAATTTCTCCTTAGATCTAAGTTGCTTCTCTCCTTGATTAGTTTCCACCCATTGCTTCTTGTTCTACCTTCAGGTGCTTTGGAGAATAGTCTGACTCCCTCTTCTTTGTGTCAACCCCTGAGATATTGGAACACTGCTTCATGTCTCCTCTGGTCCTTCTTTTCATTAAAGTAGACATATCCAGTTCCTGCAACCGTTCTTCATGTGTTTTAGCCCTCCAGTCCCTTAACTATCTTTTTTGCTCTTCTCTGCACTCTTTCTAGAGTCTCAACACCCTTTTTGCATCGTGGTGACCTAAACTGAATGCAGTATTCCTAGTGTGGCCTTACCAAGGCATTATAAAGAGGTATTAACACTTCACGTGATCCCTCTGTTAATGCAGCCTAGAACTGTGTTGGCTTTTTTGGCATGATAGACTTTTTTTATGATAGATTGATGCATAGGCCAATATATGCATAAATTTTATAGAATATGGGATGGACTCGAAAAGTTCCAATATCTCAGGGGCTGCCACAAAGAAGATGGAGTCAGACTATTCTCCAAAGCAGTGTTTTTCAACCAGTGTGCCGCAGCACACTAGTGTGCCGTGAGACATGATCAGGTGTGCCATGGGGAAATTAAACATGGGTCCCCAAACTACGGCCCAGGGAGGCCATTTATCCAGCCCACCGACAGCTGCCTCCATCTGAACATAAACATTCCCTTCACAATCCCTCCAGCTATCAGCGACAGGAAGAGTGGAGGCACAGGGAACGCTTACTGACCAATCACCTTCTAGGATTCATCCTGACCAGTAGCGATGAACCGATAGCAGGCCACCTCTCGTCCACACCCAGGAAGGTCCCCACTCAGGCTGCCGCGCACTTGTCATTGTGTGGTCATGGCGAGTAGTTGAAACTGCTACTCCTCCCCATTTTCCCAATTTCTGGTTTAAAGCTAAAGTTTGCTGATCTTCCTTTGGACAGTTTTTGGTTATCTGTCACCAAGGAGTTCTCCAGTCTGGCCAACAAAGATTGCTCCAATTTTAAACCACATATCTATGTGAGCTGAGCTTCTCAAGCTTGACTGGGATAAAAACTAAAAACAGAGAGAGACTGAGAACTGTTGAGGAAGAGCTTCGTGTGATGTCTTTCTACCATTCCTGCTCTTTTGTGTTCATCGAAACAGGCCCAGGTTTCACACTAAGTGAATATAAATACATTTATAAACTATATTATTAACTATATGTATAATATGTACTGTGTTAGATTGTCGTTTTGTGTCATTTTGGTTAGTGGTGTGCCCCAGGATTTTGTAAATGTAAAAAATGTGCCGCGGCTCAAAAAAAGGTTGAAAGTCACTGCTCCAAAGCACCTATGGTAGCATTACTATGCAGGTTCTATCTTTATTGTAGATTTGTGGTTTTTAATAAGGTCCTGAGAAATTTGTAATGCAAATAATATAACTCATTTTTGTGGACATTTTTACTGTGTTATTTCATCCACAATGGAAACACAGAAAGAATATTTGATTATTTAATTACAAGCATTGTAAAATCTTTGCCTTTGCCCAGAAATCAATCTTTCACTGACTAACCTCTAATAGAAAACTGAACATGTTGTGTCCCTGACACAACTGCCTCCAGTGTCTTTTATCCTCCACTTTGGGAGACATTGTGATAGTTTCATTTTAAAAAAGGATTAATCTCTCTCCTGCTGAGTGTCAATAGTACTATGTCTATGAAATATTTCTGAGGAGCTCAAAGAGAAATTATACAAGAAGTTGGTTTTTTAAAAAAAGAATAAACACATCAAAGTTAAAAGAATGGTCATGGTAAAATCTGAAATTTTCTGGCACTTTGCCTTACATCAGTGGTATTATCCATTTCCATGAAAAAGACACTTTGGGGTTGAAACTGGTGCCTATATAGAATTTTACCTTTATGTCCCTGTTAACACCCCCCCCCCCCCCTTTTTGGACAGAAAAAAATGAGTACTTACATTAACTCATTTTATAATTATGGGTCCTGGAATATAGTGTAACATCCTGATCTATTAATCACAAAATTATTATTCACAGATTTTGGGCATCCAGTCTGGTGGAAAACAGCATGCTTTATTTTGCAATTCCTTTTGTATTCTCAGACAACCAGTAAGCCAAAAAGCTCCAATGAAATGAACCAACAGTAGAAAAGAAGAGGGGGAAAAACTTAGCTTTCATCTTAGAGGGGGAATTAGGGATAATGAGACACTTTTATACTGCAGATTCAGTCCTTATATGGTCATATGGGAAGCCTTAATCCACACTTGGAAGTTTCCACCCAGCATGGACAAAGAAAACTTAGCTTTCAAGTTGGAGAAGAAAATGTATTCCCAATTTCAACACAACAACAAATGTATCAATAAACAAGCAAAAGCTTTGTGTAATATACCACCCCCAATCCATGTATCTTAAACTATAGATATAGATATGTCTTTACAGTATATTATCCAATCACATTTCATTAAACATATTGTTTGAACATGATACTCTGGAAACATTCTATACACAAGCATCAATTTTTCCACTCAAAGTAGCAAAATAATACTTCCACTATATCCAAGGAAAAAGTACAGGTTCCCTTTACCCAATAGCCTTGTGGAAAAAATGTTCTAATGACATATAACTCATATTAAAGTAAGACAAGCTTCTGATCTTGTCCTGTTGATCAGGAATGTACAACAGTCTCAGAAGTATTCCATTTACTATTGCTTTTAACTTCTTGTAAAACAAGATGACTACATTCCTTTTTAAAAAAATGTTCAGTATAAAGAACTCATTTACCCTTTGCTTAATAAATATTTAAGCTACTATACTATTTAAGGGTTATTGCACTCCTTATTAAGCATCATTTCCTTAACTGCTATCCTACTCTGTGTTGTGTGTGTGTGTGTGTCCCCCTCTCTCTGTGTGTCTGTGTGTAACATAGTGTTGATAATGAAGACGTTTCGGTGAAATCACATTCTCCATCATCAGGCTGAAGTTTTAAGCTTCGTGCTGCTGTAAATATGGAATATTTCATATTTCATAAATATTTCCATATTTACAGCAGCACGAAGCTTAAAACTTCAGCCTGCTGATGGTGAATGAGATTTCACCGAAACGTCGCATAGACGCTCAAAATATTTGGAAATTTCTGGCGACGTTTCGATAAGGTCTCACTCATCATCTTCAGGCTGGTGTTTCTGTCCTTGTTCTAAGGTGAACACTGCGAAACCTAAGCTGCCTTCCTTCTATAAATACTGGTGGCTGGGTGTGGTTTGATGGCTCAGCAATTGCCTGCTGTGTAGAAACTTCCTGGTGAGTCAGTGGGGTAACATCTGGGGTCGTTGATGTCGCTGAAGTATGCTGATTAGTTAAT
This sequence comes from Erythrolamprus reginae, assembly GCF_031021105.1. Taxonomy (NCBI): domain Eukaryota; kingdom Metazoa; phylum Chordata; class Lepidosauria; order Squamata; family Dipsadidae; genus Erythrolamprus; species Erythrolamprus reginae. Next base: position 108,124,297 of record NC_091950.1, on the reverse strand, counting down.
GGTTGTTGATTAGGCGTGATATCCTGAGTAGTTGGAGCTTGCAGGCTACTTGATTGTTTTGCAATATGTGTTCTGAGTCTAGTTTCTGTTTTTATGGCTGGGTTACGTTTGAGGGCTGGTTTCCAGATGTCTGGTAGGCGGGAGGTATCATCCCGCTTGTTCATATTTATTCTTTTGCTGTAGTGTTCTGTTTTGGAAATTAATTTAGTACTGTCAAAATCAATTTCATGATTGGAAGTGACCTTGGAGGTCTTCAACCCTATGCTTAAGCAAGAAACCCTACACCACTTCAGACAAAGGATTATCCAACATCTTTTTTAAAACTTCCAGTGTTGTTGGAGCATTTACAACTTCTAGGGGGCAAATTGTTCCACTGGTTAATTGTTTTAATTGCCAGGAAAATTCTCCTTAGTTCTAAGTTGCTTCTCTCCTTGATTAGTTTCCACCCATTGCTTCTTGTCCTGCCCTCTCCTCACAGCTACCATTTCTGCCATCTTCGGCCTACAATTCTAGCCTTCCTTAAATTACAGGACAAGTCTATCAAGCTTCCTTCTTGATTTTTTTCCTTTTAGTCGTGAATTTGGAACCACTTTTCTATGGCAATAACTGTATAGACACAACTGTAGCAAACCAGACACTTCAAATACATAGTGACAATTTAATCTCTTTCTGAGGTTAGAAAATAGAAACAATCTGAAACACAAACAAATAGAAAATAATAGAGGGTTAACTCAAAACTTCCCTCAAGGAACACAACAATGCAGAATTAATTTCAAAATTGGCCTCTTTCATAGTTAATAGAAGCTAGAGAGTTATTTATTTGGTTTTGCTTTCATATTCCAATTATTTAATGTGGATTTTCCATTTTAATACAACAAAATAGATAACTTTACAATGCAGTCTTAAATTATTAATCATAAGTCCCACTGAGTGCAGTTCATAGCATTACCCTGAATTCTTATCCATCAATATCTACATGCAGTTTTTATCCTCAGAGAAAGGCTTCAAATTCTTATGAAACCGGATTAGTGGCTATTGTTATTTAATGTGAACAAAAAGCTCGGACTAGTGGTTATCCAGCCTGTAACTCTTCCTTACCTCCATCCAAATAAATCATTAATTTAATGGCAATTCATTACTACAGAGAAATAAAGTGAGCAATAATAAAGTCCCACGGCTATGTTTGGCTGCAGCGAGCTGATATTTTGTCAAAATGACAAAATATACAGAACATCATGACATCACAACACAAATGTCTGACCTGACTTGACACCATGACATAAGTACAAGAGAAGTGGAGTTCACATTGCAGCACACATTTCATTTGCTTGTCTTGAATACATGTTTCTGTCTCTCTTTTTTCTTATTTGTTTAATAATAGGCATTGCTGCTGTTTATTGTGGGGACTACATAGAACAACAACAATAACAAAAGCCATCAAAAGCATCCCTTAATTCATTTTCTATAACAGCTCACAAATGACAAAATGGCTATCATTTTGGAAGAATGGGTTATCAACAAAACATTTTTTAAAATTTTGCTAATCAACCAAAGAACAGTGCAAATGAATATAATAGCATTACTATTTCAAAATGGTAGTAAATAAAAAGACAAAAAGAAGAAAAAGGCTGAACATTATGTTACAAACAAAACAACTCCAAAAACCTGTGAATGTATTGCTCAAATATTACCTTTATTACCCTTTGTTGGAAAGATTCGCTGTTGACAGTTAACATAAATTAAAAAAAACTGCTGCAAATTAAGTGTAAATTTCTCATTGCAGTGCTGAATTCTTTTAGTTTAAACTTATGCCCCCAAATCCTCAATTCTTGTATCTTGATAAGTCATGAGTACTGGGGATATATCCAAGAAAAAAAAAATGGATCTAATGTGCAACAACTGATCCAGACTCATATTAAAAATCCTATTGATGTCAGCCCTAACTGCAACAATTATAAGACATGACTAAAGCATATGGTTCCAACTTCCAACTGTGTACAGCAATAATTTAACAGATTTTCTTTCTCCTGGCATTGTTTTTTTTCTCCTGTGCAATGTTTTAGAAGTTAAAAGAATGCTGTACAGGATGTTCTGCCTCCAATTTAAATATGCAGAATAAGTGATATTGCAAGCTACATAGATAAATATTATCACTCAGCTTCATCTAAACTGGAAGCAGAGAATTTTTCAAGTACACATGAGAACTCCCAATAGTAAGGCGACTAATTGTTTTAATATCATATGCAGCACAGCTGGAGGATCCTTTGCCTACAAAGCCTTTTATTCATCTCCCAAGGCAGCCAGTTGTCAAAATTCCTATGTCCTACCTATCCCTCAGAGAAATGATATGGCAGTGGAGGAAAAGTTAATCTCTCTGTCAGTTGCCAGACTATTCAGTTTCCTCTATGTATAGTGGGAGGACAATTCTGTTATTTTTGCCTACAGAAAAAGGGGATGAGTTGGCCATAGCTTGAAAATAGGTTTCTTTCAGACAATTCTCACTGCCTTACAGTATAGGGCTAGGATTACATTGGTGCCTCTATGCCTCTGATTTTAAAGGAAGCAGGTCATGGTGTGAAATGAAATTGTTAAGTCCTCGACTTACAACCCCACAAAGAAACACAAAGTCCTCAGATTTTGACCGGCCAGAAAGACTGAAGCCTGATTGGCTAAGCACAAGAGACCTTTCAAGCAGGAAGTTAAAGCATTGTGATTGGTTGGCTGTCTGACAGCCACACTATAAAAGGAGCTTTTTAGAAGTTTGTTCGCTGTTCTATTTAAGCTGAGCTGGAGTGGTGCTGAAAATGCCAGAATAAAAGTTTTCCATTTAAAAAGTCAAGCCTCTGCTAAGTTCTGTCAGTGCAAAGACTCACCTATCTAACAGAAATAGTAGAGCTACAGGACGTAACAGCTTTTGAGATGTTATTAAGGTTTAGGGAAAAGCAGATGCAACAGAACTCAGGTATTTGCAAAATTAAGCTAAACAAAAATTGGTTTGTCATTGAACAGGCTGATGGGTGACTTCAACATTCGATGGAGTCAACAACTTCTGAAGTAGCTCATTATCTTTCAGATCCTATGACATTCTTTCTCTTAACTGCCAGCCTCCAGAATGTAAGCAAAGGTAGTGATGGCCAGGAAGATTGGTTATAGCATCGAATCACCATAGTCACGAATTTGGATTTAAATGGGAGACCGGGAAATATTAGGACTATAGACTACACCAGGAGTTCCAAGAAAACATCCTAGAAAAAGGCAAAATCTAACCTCTTCTGCTCTGGTTCTAACAATGCTACAAAAATATATCTGTAAAGATATCAGAAATCAAGCTTCACTTTAAGGAGCCTTTTCCAAATAAACACAAAAACGAACAGGAAAAAGATGACTTTAGTTGAATGTATTTAGGGTGAGTTACAACAGAGTAACAAAGGGGGCAGATACATTTAGTAAAGCAATAGCACTTGGATTTATATGCCATTTCATAGTGCTTTATAGCCCTGTCTGAGCAATTTATAGAGTCAGCATATTGCCCCCAACAATCTGGGTCTTCATTTTATCGATCTTGGAAGGATGGAAGGCTGAGCCAACCTTAAGTCAGTCAGGATCAAACTCCTGGCAGCGAGCAGAGTTTTATTCATTCATTCATTCATTCATTCATTCATTCATTCATTCAATCATTCATTCATTCATTCATTCATTCATTCATTTATTTGCCGCCCCTCTCCGCAGACTCGGGGCGGCTAACAACAGTTAGCCTGAAATACTCCATCTTAACCACTGTACTACCATCACTCATTTAATATTATTTCAAGCAGAAAAAATATGTATGTTGCAGATCCCATCAGTTAAAGAACGCTGACTGACAGGATCCAGGAATAGTGTCTTCTAAGCTGCTGCCCTCACCCAGTGAAATATCCCCCCACCCCAAGGTAAAGCAGGCCCTTACCCTTCTTCCTTCCAACAAGGAGTTAAAACATGGCTCTGCGGTCTCTCATGTGGAGATCCCAAAAGAGCCCACAACCATGGGGCTGGTGGGTGACCTGTAAACTCTCCCTTTACCTTTTTAAGGGTGTACTGTATAAGACACACCAGAGTATAAGACACACCTTAGTTTTTGGGGAGGAAAATAGGGAAAAGAATCTGCTTACCAAATATTCATTTGGCTAGCACCCTTAGTCTGGTTAGCTTCAGCACATTATTTTATCCTCTGGTTTGAGCTTTAAAAAAACTTTATTTGGAGAGAGTAACAATGAAAGAGCTTGCTATCCAGTAAGAGCTGGGAACATCATTAGCCTCTGGAAAGAAACATTTGGAGCGAGTAGAGCAATGGGGAAAAAAACTCTGCAAAGACTTATGGCTTGGGAAACATTCTTCACAGAGAGTAACAATGAAAGAGCTTGCAAGCTGGTAAGGGCTGGGAACATTGTTAGCACCTGGTTAAGGCTGGAAAGAAACGTATTTGGAAAGCAATGAAAAAATGCTTACAAAGACTTAGGGCTTGGGAAACATTCTTCATCAATTAAAAAAAAATTTTTTTTAAGGAAAACATTCTTCACAGAGAGAAACAATGAAAGAGCCTGCAAGGTAAGATCATTAGCTAGTTAGGGCTAGTTAGGGCTGGGGGGGAGGGAAGCTACTTTCAGGGTATAAGACTCACCCAAATTATCAACCTCTTTTAGAGAGGGGAAAGGTGCGTCTTATACTCTGAAAAATACGGTAATTATTTTTGCTTCTTTTAAATATCTTAATTTTAACATTTGAATCTTTATATATTGTGTTCATATTTCAACATTTTATGGTACACTGCCCAGAGTTCCTCTTTGTGAAAAATAAATACGGTAAATAAATATAATATGGTTATGGAAGCATATTTTTCACACCCATGATAAAATTCATTACACAGATGCACATATGTATGATATATACAGAATATACAAATTCACACATTTATGCATAAATATATGTATATGTTGTCACCCAACAACTGAAGACAGAGAATAAGAAGAAACTGTTTTTATTTAGAATGCAGAAAAGGATGACTTTTGGTGTTGCTTTTATTTTCTTACATATGTTGAGAAAATTATATCTTCAGGAAAAGCTGATCATTGGTTAATTAAAATTAAGCATATATGTAAATGACCCATGAATTTCAATTTAAAAGCTGAACAAAAATCTTATAGGTATTTGATTCTGATTAGATTGTGCCCATAGTTTTCAGACAGGGCTCCATGAATTTTATTCTCAGAAGAACATTAAGACCAGTTCTTTTGAAATAACCAGAAAATTGCCTACTTTGGTACCATTATAGAAATACTTAACTGCCCTTTCCTGTCACTAAAAATAAATAACTAGGTAACATTTTTTCCCTTCTTAACTGCCTAAGGTAGCTGATTCAATTTGCCCAATTCTAGAGCCTGGCAGGACATTATTTGATTGAATCAAAAAACTACTGAGATCCTAGAATTGTTTCATTGATTATTGTCAGTGAGTAATAATGGTATCATTAAACATCCTTGCTGTATAAATACACTGGAAGGGATTTAAAATATCTAAAATGTAGAACTTAAAAAGAAAAATACCTGATACCACACCATTCATTAGTTTAAGTATCATTTTAAAAATGTGGTGTCAGAAATATCCCTTTGTATTGATCTCAACCTCTCAATTATAGGTAGTCCTCGACTTATGACCAGAATTGAGTCCAAAATTTATGTTGTTGAGAGATTTGTTAAGTGAGCTTTGCCCCATTTTACGGTCTTTCATGCCACAATTGTTAAATGAATCACTGCAGTGGTTAAGTTAGTAATAAGTGAATCTGGCCGTCTCATTTGTTTGTCAGAAGGTCGCAAAATGTGACCACATGACCTTGGGACACCACAATAGTCATAAGTATGAACAAGTTGCCAAGGATTTGAATTTTCATCACATGGTCATGGGGATGCTACAAAGGTTGTAAGTGTGAAAATTGGTCATTAGTCCCTTTTTTATGCTGTTGTAACTTTGAATGGTCACAAAACGAACTCTTGTAGGTTGAGGACTACCTATATATTTCTGCTAAACACACGTGCACAGAGACAGAATCCAGCTACAACATGATTAATATTGCACATACAAGCAAGAGTTGCCAGGTTTAGAACCAGAATGCAAAAAGCATTCTAAGCCACCAACCACCCCCAGGCACGACGTGAAAATGTGGCTGCTATTTGCATTACAGATCAATCAACCCTCTGATTGATATACAGGATGCAACTGCCCTGACATGAAATTGACATAATTGCTTGGCTGGTTTCTCTTCCCACCAAGCTGAATGCCTGCAAGGACAGAGGTGTAAATATACTCCTTCCCACCCTAGGGCATTCTTTCCATTGCTTCCTCATGATGAGTTTTTTTAAATCGGTATAAAAAGATGTTACTGATATAAATTGCTCTATGTCTGGTCTCAAAGCACTATTCCAGTCTGTGCCTGCAATAGTACACAGGTCTTTGCCAGAAACACTGCTGTTACTCACCCTGTTGGCACTCTTCTATAATGCCAAAGGGAAAAAGTCCTCCTGTTCCATGTGCCCTCAAATAATGAGAGCCATCTTTGGACACCCGCCCTAGGCAATGAGCCAGCCAGATGGATGGTCTGTGTTGCTCTTCTGCTCCGTGAACTTCAATAATGCAATTTTAAAAAAACCCAGCTTATGCTTTTTGCTGTATATGTGAAAATGTCAATATTGTTACCTGAGTGGGAAAAACAATAAACAGCAATTTACCAAACTAAGATGACATATTTTTGCTTAGGAAAGGCTTTGAATGAAAATAACAAACTTCCAAGAATCAGAATAATAGATATGATAAATAAAAGAGATGCTTCAAGTTTCTTGGGGGGAAAAAAGCTTTAATTTTCTGCATCATTCTCTCTACAATTGTATATGAGATTACTATTCCAAATTGTTATCAAGAAAACAACTGCTGTCATAGCTAGTGTAATTTAATAGTTAAAACATTGGGCTTGGACCTCCGGAGACTCAGGTTCAAATGTCTTTCCTTTGTGATGTTCATTAAATTACTCATCACAGAAAATTACTGTATTCTGAAAATGTACAAAAAGGGAAGAACAGAATATTTCAGTATTACATCTCTTCTTACTGTGTATGAATTAGAGGAAATATTACGTCTAGCTTTTGCCAGCTGCTCCTCGCAAAGAAATAGAGAGGGAACATATCTCCATCTAGCTGTATATATTACGGTATGTAAAGAGATGAGGTCTGCATTAAAAAGAAGACTCAGCATTGCTCCTTGGCCTTTCAAAATATGTATCACTTTAGACAGACGATGAGTCTGTCTGTCTTATAATAACTCTAACCATGACCCTAACTCAGGGATGGGCTACTGCCCGGATGGGGGGGGAACGCAGTGGGGTAGCGAAAATGGAGCTCCACCCTAGAACACCCAATTTGCATTGAAAGATGTTGAAAGAAAATGCAGGACATCCTGTATAAGCCACGCCCACAGTATGGCAGTAAAATTTTTGGTAGCCCTTCACTGCCCTAACCCCAATCCATATAATTCCCATTCTTGAAGAACATAACAAAAGCCTAGCACATCCAGTTCCTAAAAACAAGGGAACCAACTATAGTAGACAGACATCTATCATGTAGTGTTAGAATATATTATTTACGTTTAATTAGGAACAATTCCAAAAACTCCAAGATTTCAGTTAATAATAAACTAGGATGCAGAGTTATCTACAGCAGGAGGAAGGGGTGAATGTCAAAAGTAAATGATAAAAGCATTGCATGTGAGTTGTAACATCACACCAACATTTGAAAGGAATGGAGCTTGCATTGCACGTTACACATCTCTTTCATTGTGACGCTACTTCATCATTTTAACAAAAGCTTTGGATCTTGAAGATGCCTGGTACTATAATGGTCACCCAAGCAGAACTTCAACTTTCCCTGGAATAGTAAAACTATAACAAGTTTTTAACAACAAGGGAGCTTGGAGCGATCCATACTTCTAATGTATGGTGTTTAATAAGTGGGAGTCAACTTGAAGAAGGCTGTAATGGCTATGAATCTTATTTCTACTTGGCCTGATTTCAGCTATTTCAGAAGCTGGTTTCCCAGCAGGATCAAACCATAACAACTCTTTTCTGCAATGCTGCAGTTGTCCTATTCATATTGTTAAAAATGTAAGGAATTTATAAAGAATTATTTCTTTATAAAGAAACAAGAGGGTGTTTGCACAGGTCCGCCTGGTGCACCAGCTGCGACTCTATTTGGTCAGGGAGTCATTACTCACAGTCACTCATGCCCTCATCACCTCGAGTTTCAACTACTGCAACGTTCTCTACATGGGGCTACCTCTGAAGAGTGTTCGGAAACTTCAGATCGTGCAGAATGCGGCCACGAGAGCAATTATGGGGCTTCCTAGATTCGCCCACATCTCGTCAACAGTCTACTGTCTGCATTGGCTGCCGATTAGTTTCCAGTCACAATTCAAAGTGTTGGTAATGACCTATAAAGCCCTACATGGCATCGGACCAGAATACCTTCGGAACCGTCTTCTGCCGCACGAATCCCAGCGGCCAATTAGGTCTCACAGAGTTGGCCTTATCTGGGTCCCGTCGACTAAACAATGTCGTCTGGCGGGCCCCAGGGGAAGAGCCTTCTCTGTGGTGGCCCTGGCCCTTTGGAATCAACTCCCCCCAAAGATTAGAACCATACCCACCCTCCTTGCCTTTCGTAAGTTACCCACCTATGTCACCAGGCATGGGATAATTATCCCCAGGCTAATATAGTTTATGTATGGTATGACTGAGTTCTATGTTTTAATGATATGGGTTTTTAGATTTTTATAAGTATTGGAGTTGTCACATTGTTTATCACTGTTGTGAGCCGCTCTGAGTCTTCAAAGAAGGGCGGCATACAAATCTAATAAATTATTATTATTATTATTATTATTATTATTATTATTTTATTATTAATAATAATAATAATAATAATAATAATATTTTTTTAACTCAAATAATACTTAGCATTTCTGCACAGGGCAACTTTTGTATCTGATTAAATTATAGCAGCAAAAACATAATACAGGGATTGTTGTGTTTGGATTGATTATATTTCAATAATAAAGAAACAAAAGAACACACCAATCTTTTTTGGCTAAGTAACAGAGCCACACAGCCTGCTAGCCATCTGATATTATCTGTATGCAAACAGCAACCGTCTGTCTGCTTCTGAGTCACCAGACAGAAATCTGGCATTATTAACTCTGTGAGTCACTATTGGTGTTTTTTTTCACCTTAGGTCATTAAAAACAACAGTCATTCAAGATCGGATACCTGGATTTAAAGGAAGAAATTATATGCATTTGATGGAAAATACATTGAAAATGTGTATAATGTATAGTAAAGCAGTTGTATATTACTTGAGATATATATTTCTTTTAAATTGCTTTGTTGTGTGAATGCCTTTAAATCAGTATTGATTCCTAATAACTGCCACAATGTATTTTTTTCAAGACTAGCATTTTAATTCTGGCAACGAAATAAACATTTAAAAAAAAAAATCTCATCCAAGTAAGCTTTGCAATTTATTTGACTAAGGCATATTGTAGATCATAAGGAGTAATAACTAATCAGTTCATCAATCATAACAGATAAAAAATATCTATTTTTTCCAATATCGACATTTAAATTCAGTTTAGAATCACATTTGCTTTTTGTGTGAAATATGCATGTCTGTATTTGTATTTTCCTATAAACAATCAGGAACTGGAGCATCAAGATTGGGGACAACCAGACTTCTTGCACAACTCCTTTTATTCCGGTCACTCTTATCAAGATGTATAGCTGAAAATATCATTGCAACATATAACAGTCAGAATAAATGGCCCAAATATGATTTGAACAAAGGGACATTCATCAGTAGTTATCAAACCAAATACATACAAGTATTGCTTCTCTAGTTAAAACTTTTATTTAATGAAGAGATTTTGATCAAAACTGTAAACACTTAACAATTACAAATTGAATGATTATAACCCAGGATTTTCTTTTGCATGTTTTGAATAAATGGTGACACATGCATTTCAAACATTAAAAAATTGGTTTAATATAACTATTGCATTAGGCTGCGTAGGGTCTGTGTAAAGACGTCTTGCATTGTTCCAGCACAGCAGACCATAACTTTTAATATGGAACAAGAGATCAGCAACTAATCCTGATTTAATTGATCTGCCTATCACAAAGTACACAACCACTTCAATTGTGCTTTGACAGGTGAATTTTCCTTACTGCTGAAATGCTGTATTTCCACTTTCAGCATATCAAAGTGCAAACTTCCAGAATTGTCCAGTAAGCTAAAGAACTCTTTCATATTAAATATCTTCTCCTGCAAAGAGGAGATAACAGAGGGAAAATTAAAGAAAGAGATGGATTTCTACTAGAAGGATTGGGAGCATAGTGGATTACTGGTGTTGAACCACTGACTATGAACTGTCCTTGAATTCTGATTGCAAAGGACCATCTGATAAGTAAGTCAATCACTCTGCTTCTACAGAGGCATATTAGCTAATAAAAAGTATCTATCTGTTCTTTTCTTTTCTTAAATGATTTTCTCGGATGTAACTCATTTATTTTTTGAAAAGGTGTACAATGTTTGATGTTCACACTGACCTGCACAGCATGGGATTTTTTTTCTGTATAGGGCAATCTTACATAGCTATGATATGAATATAAATATCAAAAGCCATATAGACAGAGCTGGTCAGAAAGCTTTTCTCACCCAAAAGGGATTTCTTGGAAAGATTGCAAGCACCGATTTTCATCTTTAAAGTATTTGCAGAATCAGACCACACAGTGTGTTGATCATGAGAAGAGTGAATGCCTAGAGTAGGTTGGCAGCTACAGCCAGTGAGCTAAATGTCACCTGAATTCATATCCTCCTAATTTCAGAAAGTCATATATTCATCCAGCCTTTAAGAAAAATGAGAGTGCACTCATCATCTCCTTAGGTGACCCTTTTGACCACCAAAATTACCTGCCAGCTGATTAGGGACCAAACACAAAGTCTTTTGTAAAAGGTGATGACAGCAACAGAGAGTAGGCTCTAATCCGTAGGCAGAAAAAGGTGGCTAAACTCTGGACTAAGAGCACTTTCACAGTAGCATCCCTCACAGTATGGAATGTCTTGCTTTCTGGCCTTGTTTGTATTTTGCAAAGAACCATCTTATTCAGGGCACTTTGGGGGCAAAAGGTAAAGTTAGATCATAGCTCTGCTATTAGAATAGAATAGAATGGAATGGAATGGTACGGAATGGAACAGAATAAAATAGAATTCTTTATTGGCCAAGGGTGATTGGACACACAAGGAATTTGTCTTTGGTGGAAATGTTCTCAGTGTACATAAAAGGAAAAATATATACTGCTCCAAAAAATAGAGGGAGCACTCATATAACACATCCTAGATCTGAATGAATGAAATATTCTCATTGAATACTTTGTTCTGTACAAAGTTGAATGTGCACAACACCATGTGAAATTTATTGTCAATCAGTCTTGCTTCCTAAATGGACAGTTTGATTTCACAGAAGTTTGATTTACTTGGAGTTATATTGTGTTGTTTAAGTGTTCCTTTTATATTTTTTTAAACAGTGTATATTCATCATGAATCATGACGTACAACACTTAATGATTGTCATAGTATACATATAAGCAATCAGGAAACAACCAATATTAATATAAATTGATATATTAGGAACTATTTTGTTGCACAAACTATTTTGAATGCCATAAAATATGCAGACTTTGTAATAAATACATAAGCCAAAATGCTAAATCACCAGGCATCATGCTTCTCACTGACCTCTAAAAAGCTTCCACTGTTTCACAGAGTCCCAATCCATTATAATAAGGAGGATATTTCCTTTAATCATTTGCATTTACCCATTTACAGTTTTCTTATCACTATACAGTCCTCAAAGGAAAGATACAAATTACAACAACTGGAATCAATTTGCGATCATTAACGTTTTGCTCTGAACTCTGGTCCAATCCCCTGCCAGCTTAAGATGTGTATTACTTCCATGACAATGTAACTGATTGCACTTCTGTAATATAGTAAGGATCCAATCTGAATTTTGAAAGATTCTTCAGCAGTTCAGCCAAGATGTTTTTCTAGAATATTCTGCCTTATGGCTCAGTTCAGCAGAATTGACTTGGGGGGGGGGGGCGAATCAGATTACAAATTAGATTACTGTCATGCTACAAAACTCCTAGAAGCATTTGTTGCAGCCCTTCAGCACTTGATCCATCTGACGGCAATAAAGGAGGAAGGCTTTTAAAGCTATCTTGTAAAGTGCCATGCCCTCTGCCACAACACAACCCATTCAGTCTGTAAATGGTGAGGCAACAAAATTGGTGGGGTAGTGAGGATGAAACAAATGGTTCACCAGGAAAGTCTACGTAGCTTCTGCTCTGGCAATCTCACACTACTTACCAGAGCTTACAAAACTTTTGCCAGACCCATCCTCGAATACAGCTCATCTGTTTGGAACCCATATCGCATCTCAGACATTAACACCCTTGAAAATGTCCAAAGATACTTCACCAGAAGAGCCCTTCACTCCTCCACTCGAAACAGAATACCCTATGAGACTAGACTTTCAATCCTGGGCCTAGAAAGTTTAGAACTAAGACGCCTTAAACAAGATCTAAATATTGCCCACAAGATCATATGCTGCAACGTCCTGCCTGTCGGCGACTACTTCAGCTTCAACCACAACAACACAAGAGCACACAACAGATTTAAACTTAATATTAACCGCTCCAAACTTGACTGTAAAAAATATGACTTCAGTAACCGAGTTGTCGAAGCATGGAACTCATTACCCGACTCCATAGTGTCATCCCCAAACCCCCAACACTTTACCCTTAGATTATCTATGGTTGACCTATCCAGATTCCTAAGAGGTCAGTAAGGGGCGAGTACAAGTGCACTAGAGTGCCTTCCGTCCCCTGTCCTATTGCTCTCCTATATCTCCTATACCTTTCTTCTATTCCTATATTTCTTCTTTTATTCTTTCATTGATATGTTCTATTACTTTATCTTCTTTTCTATTATTTCTTAGATATATTTTACTATGAGTATCTCCTCTATAACCTTCATCATGTATTTTATTATGTATATATAGATATACAGTATACCCACTAAAACCCTCATTGTGTATTGGACAAAATAAATAAATAAAATAAAAATAAATAAAACGATGTCATAGCATCCTCTGTTTAAGTTGACATAACACACTTCAAAAAGAGGGCGGTGAAAATATTTACTGACTCCTCACATCTTGGACACAAACTCCTACCCTCAAAACGTCGCACACCAAGACAACTAGACACAAGAACAGTTTTTTCCCCGAATGCTATCACTCTACTAAACAAATAATTCCCTCAACACTGTCACTGCATTTCTATTTCTACTAGTTTTTTCTCATCATTCCTATCACCCATTTCCTCCCACTTAGGACTGTATGAATGTAACTTGTTGCTTGTATCCTAAGATTTTTATTAATATTAATTGTTTCTTCATTGCTTATTTGACTCCTATGACAATCATTAAGTGTTGTACCATATGATTCTTGACAAATGTATCTTTTTCTTTTATATACATTGAGAGCATATGCACCAAGTCAAATTCCTTGTGTGTCCAATCACACTTGGCCAATAAAGAATTCTATTCTATTCTGTTTAACACAGTATTAAAAGATTAAAAACTCTTCCATGTCAAATTTATTCCCTCTCCAAGTGCCCAGAGAAAGAAAATGCTTAGTTCACTCTTGACTGCCAAAGCCTCCTTAAGCACCACCAAAAGGCTCTGGCAGCCCAGAAAAGCCCGAGATGGCCAGGATTAAAGGGGGAATGGCAGAAAACTAGCCAGGTCTTCATGCCGCTCTCAAATTTATTTATTTATTTATTTATTTTGTCCAATATACAATAATACACAATGAAGGAAATAGAGGACACCTTCGAGGAAATAGAATTAGAGAAAGAATAGAAGAGAGAGTATAGGATGAAATAATCAATGAGAGAATAGAAGAAAGATATAGGGATAGAAGAGAAGATATATGGGATATAGGAGAGACAATAGGACAGGGGTTGGAAGGCACTCTAGTGCACTTATGCACGCCCCTTACTGACCTCTTAGGAATCTGGAGAAGTCAACCGTGGACAGTCTAAGGGTAAAATTTTGGGGGTTAGGGGATGATACTACAGACTCCGGTAATGAGTTCCACGCTTCGACAACTCTATTACTAAAGTTGTATTTTTTACAGTCAAGTTTGGAGCAGTTAATATTGAGCTTGAATCTGTTATGTGCTCTTGTGTTGTTGTGGTTGAAGCTGAAGTAGTCATTGACAGGCAGGACATTACAGCATATAATATTGTGGGCAATACGTAGATCATGTTTAAGGCATCTTAGTTCTAAGCTTTCTAGGCCCAGGATTGTAAGTCTAGTTTCATACGGTATTCTGTTACGGGAGGAGGAATGCAGGGCTCTTCTGGTGAAGTATCTCTGGACATTTTCGAGGGTGTTAATGTCTGAGATGCGGTATGGGTTCCAAACAGATGAGCTGTATTCTAGGATGGGTCTGGCAAAAGTTTTGTATGCTCTGGTAAGTAGTGTGAGATTTCCAGAGCAGAAGTTATGAAGGATTAGATTAACTACTCTTGAAGCCTTCTTGGTGATGTTGTTGCTGTGGTCTTTTGTAAATAGTACTCTGAGGTCCTTAACCGAATGGGGGTTATCTGTGATAATTTGATTGTTCAGTTTGTATTTGGAGTTCTGATTCTTTTTGCCGATGTGTAGGACAGAGCATTTGCTGGTTGAGATTTGGAGTTGCCATGTGTTAGACCAATCAGAAACAGAGTCTAGGCCTTTTTGGAGAGTAGTTGTGTTATCGGTGGTGTTGAAGAGTTTTACATCATCTGCAAAGAGGACACAGTTGCTTATAATGAGATCACAAAGGTCATTGATGTAGAGAATGAAGAGAGTTGGTTCCCGTAAATTCCCTGGGAAATTTTTCCAGGCTCAGGTTGTTAAGTAGGAAATGGTTCTTAAGAAGAGGCAAAAAAATCTTGAACACCCAGTTCTTATCTAGAAAAGTTCTTAAGTAGAGGTGTTCTTAGGTAGAGGTACCACTGTGTTGTAAAAATGATTGTGGCAGTGCAGTGCAGAAATCTGTTTCACTTAAACGCCCCAAATTTGTGCTCTGCAATTTGAATGTTATAGGACATTAAATTTGCTAATAGCAAAGATTTAAATGATGACTGACTATCATATGCTATTTTTGGATCGAAGAAATTGGAAACATTAATTAAATAGCACCAATAAAAATAAAAATAATCATAATGAACATAATGTAGATTTAAAAAACCCAGATAGTCTGATATTACAGAAGCTGAATTCTAACATAAATGAAGGACCCTAGGTCTGGCAAACTCTTTCTTATGTCATGGTATTAGTAATTTGAATATAGCATTTCCAAGGTGTTTTTGTTTTCCTTTTCAGAATTTGAATCTGGAAGCTACTGAATTTTTCAAAACCTTTCATTTATTATTATTTCAGCCAAAAGACATATTGCCTCATCCTTAAACAGATTATAATTTTTTTATTATGAAGTGCAATCCCCAAATATCCCTCATGAACTCAGTCATGTGAACAAATTCTGAAAGATGGAAAGCAGTTTTCAATGCAAGGAATAACATAAGAGCTGCTGTGGTGCAGTGGTTAAAGTGGCCAAGTCGACCTGTCATTGGCTACAGCAGAATGAAGTAAAGGTTCTGCAGTGGCTATCTCAATCTCCTGACCTCAATATCATCGAGCCACTCTGGGGAGATCTCAAAAGTGCAGTTCTTACAAGACAGCCCATGAATTTACAGAAACATTTTTGCCAGGAAGAATTCGCAGGTTTCACACATCCCACACAAGACATCAAGCTGTCATTGATGTTAAAGGGAGCAACACACCGTATTAAGAACTGGGGTATGTAAACTTGTGGTCAGAGTCATTTGGGTAGTTTCTGTTGTCATTACGATTGAAGATGAGTAAACACAGTTGATTGATAACAAATGGCTTCAGCCAAACACTAACCATGAAATGTTATCATTCATATTCTCTGAAACCCGGCCAGGAAATCATAAATTCTGCCAGGGTATGTTAACTTATGAGCACAACTATATCTGCATGCATTTATATGTACATTTATTTGTGTACACACACACAACACACACACATTTATATATATTCTCACAGATAAAAAAAAAAATATCAGCACCTCTTTATGGTGCTCATACACCTGCTGCCCAAAGAGAAACTCTCCTGATGCTAAGGTTAGGAGGAAGAACAGAGAATATAAATGCATCTAATCTGAAACCAGACTCCATAGCTTTTCAAGTGGTCATTAACAGTTTCTTAAAGAGCATTTGTTCTAAATAGGAAGATCATGACCGGCTTTGGAAAACTTCCAAAGGTGGGGCAGGGAAAAAAAGGGGTGTGAGATCAAGCAGAGCATACTTCTGCTCATAAACACAAGATAAGTGTGAAAATTGCCAGAAGAACGAGACAGCCCAAAGGCAATATTCCCAGTCTGAATAGAAAACTCAGGTCAGAACAGGCAGGGGAAAAGAGTGAAAGGGGGATTATTCATATTTCCCACAGCATATTGTTTAGATATAAAAGGCAATTTCAAGTGCTTTAGGTAGCTACTGCAGAAGGAGAATGCTTTCAGTTTAATTTTGCAGTTTTCTGCTTTTCAAATAATATTCAAAATGTGCATTACATTTTGCCAGAGGTGCGTTGCTCCCGGTTCATACCAGTTCTATAAAACTGGTAGTGGGAATTTCTCCCTGCTCGCCGAACCAAGAGCGATTGCCAGTTGGCCATGCCACCTGAATCAGCTCTAATATATTAATCTTGTTTTTGGCTTCTGTGCATGTGCAGAAGCTTGGTTTTTGGCACCGCGCATGTGCATGCTTGCCCATGCAACACAAGAGGAAGTGAACCAGCAGCGAGGTAAGTTAGAACCTACCCCTGCTCCAAGCACCATGTAGGAGAATAAGATGGAAGTGATTATAGCCTGGACCATCAGATCAAAACTCACAGGTTATCAGAATATCTCATGTTACATCACACAGATTCATTTTGGTACATTTTTCTCAGGATTCCAGGACAGTATTTACTTACAAGACAAATCAACACAAAGAAGAAAAGGTAGGCTTTTTAAGAATAAGCTTGTGTCTGGGCCCAGCAAACAATAAGTCTTTATTTAAAATAAGAGTGAACTGACTTTTCTTGGCATACATTCTTCCCTAGTATCACAAACACTTCAAATGCAGAAGGTCAGCAGATGGGGTGCTGAGCAAATCTTTTGAAAGCTTTCCTGTAGAACCCATGCAAATGTATCAAGCATAGGCCATTCCTCGCTGCTGTCTTGTAGGGCCTATCCTTGTCTCGGCTGAAAGCTATACTATTAGGAAACTTGGTACTTCCACTTCCATTCTCATTGCCTCCATTGCCTCTGTTCTGGCACACCAGTGTTATCCTGATATTGTATATGCTGCCTCCTCAAAGGCAAAGGGATCGGTCAATTTTTCTTTCCTCTCTCATTGACAAAGCAGGAACAGTTAGTAACAAAAGAATCCATCATGCAAGGTATTGCAGCAGGAATGGGATAGATTTGACCGTTGGCCCTTGTTCATCATGTCAAGGCTACCAGCTGAGCAGCTTCATACTATTGTATGCTGCTAATAGCTACTGGCACAAGGCTGCTATTTCTAACATTTTGAGATAGCAACAGAACACAATAGGAACAGATAAGTGCCATCAGGGGCCAGAAAGAAGGACGCATTCGCCTGAAATGGCCAATAAGTACTGCTCTTATCCCGTTATGGGTCACCTCATGTTACGTTCAATAACAATGGGTACCAAAGTATATAGTAACAGATTTTACAGCTGAGACTTAAGAGGGGAAATAGCTCCCTCTTGGTCTTGTTATAGACTATTTAAGGATACCTTCCTTATAGCCTCAGGTCAAGGTGAAAACAATATCATATGATATGGCAATAAAAAGATATTGCCAGGGCATATTTGCATTACAGTTAGATGCAAATGAGAAAAGGCATAGGGACACATGTTTACTTGATGTTTTCTTAAGAATGCAGGTACATAATCAGGTAAAACGATAACCTAATGATCAGGTCATATAAATTCAGCAAATACATTTGGGCAATGGTCATTTGGCTGATATAGTTTGACTAAATGGTCCATATAGTTGAATCACACATACACAGGAACCTTAATTTCTGCTCATTGCATACAGAAGCTTCTGGCTTTCTGTTTCTATTATTTACAATTTATGGATGAAAGGAAAATCTTGATCAAAGAAGGCATGCAAAACTACTATTGTCTTCTGCCTTGCTGAAATTGGACAGGGTATACTACATGTTAGAATTACCATATTAGTAATTAGCTGCACAAATTGAGATGACTTTGTTATCATCAGAAAAAAGCACCCTAAGCATAATTAAAATACCCTAAGCATAATAAAAAATGCTAAGCCAACACCTACACTAGGCACAATTCTACAATTGTGTTAAAGATATATCTTAGATTTGGCATTAAAGACTTATTACTGGAATTAAGCCATCAAGAACTGGCTTAACTGGCATTTTAAGAAAGTTTTAAAATATTTTTAAGAGCTTGAGAGGTACAATAAAATGAGGATACTGAGCAGTGGTGGCTTGCTCGCGGTTCGGCCCACTTCTGCAAACTGGTAGCGGTCGCAAGAGGCTCCGCCCACCCACCCTGGACGCTTCTGCACATACGCACGCACAAACCGGTAGCAACAGGTTTTTGAATCCACTCCAGGTACTGAGGAAACCATTTTGATTTTCAATTGAAGACCATTGAGCAAATAGTTTCAGGAAATACTGCTGCAAATCTTGCATTCTAAAAGAATTCTATTATAAAACAAAAACCTGAAGATGAAAACTGCTGACTGCAAAGAAGAGGAATCTATCTTGTAAATTCAAAGGTGACAACTCAAGATGCAAATTCAAGGCAAAGTTTCAAACAGGCAGAAAAGCCCAATAACAAGATAGTATAAACTTAAGGTGACTAGACATCCCGCTTTCTGCGGGACAGTCACACTTTTTCATAATCTGTCCCGTATCCCACGCCTTTTCAGAAATGTCCCGATTTTCTTTCTTTCTCTCTCTCTCTCCTCTATGGTGACTTCCTATGTATTTCCTGTGTCTCCCAGGTTGTACTTCCTGTGTCTCCCAGTACTTCCTGTGTCTCTCTCAGGGTAGGCCTCGCACTGAGGCCATGCTTGCAAAATGCTGTCTGTACGCGGAGAGGTGAGGGTGTCTCCCGGAGAGAAAGGGAGGGAGGATTTCCTCCCCCTACCACCTCCCCCCCCCCGGTCAATGGTATCCTACTTCAGCAACTTAAAAATCTGGTCACTTTATATAAACTATTAACAAAATACCATCCTTCTGGCAGCAGGAGCTAAAACTGCGGAACATTATGGGCTGAAGTAAAACTCAGAGAATTCTGGGATGAAAACACCATACAAACATAGCCAATGAGAACTGTCAATTCATGTAAAAATGTTTGCCATATAATGCTATATTCTGAGCGGGCTGCCTAATATCTTGGAAGTCCAGGTGATGCATCTTAGATCTTACTAAATTGATCCATATTTTTGCAACCCTGAGTTAGAATCTACTCTCCACAAAGGATAAATGTCCCCACATCCTCTAACTAATTGTCAATAAAGTATCTTTATGTTAAAAAAACAGAAAACAAAACAAGATCCAGTTTGTTTCAGTGGTTAAGAATCTAGGTGACCGTGGTTTCTAGTCTTGTCTTAGGCACAGAGCCAGTTGGGTGACCTTGGGCCAATAACTGTTTCTCAGCTCTGCAAAGGAGGCAGTGACAAATCATTTTTGAAAAACCTTGACAAGGAAACAGCAGTGACTTGTCCAGGCAGCTGCCAGGAATCAAGGTTGTCTTGAACACACACATAAGCACAAACGAACAAAAATAGAAGGCTATCTAAAGGCTGGGCTTCCATATTGGGCTAAACCAAGATATGATTAATTTGTGGAGAACAGCACATCCATTGTAGATAGTAAACTATGGGTCGTGAAAATTATTATGCAAATGTAGCAAAATGTATCTTCAATGAATCAGGTTTAAGAAACCATGATTTAGCATGATATACAAAGCCAACTTGTGTTTGCTGGACATTTGTAGTACAATTACCCATTTGAATATTACACATGCATCAGAAAGAGATATTTAAATTCTGCTTGTTTAGACTGAAAGTATTTGGCACAGATAAACTAACCAGAATTGTATTGCGGCACTTAAACAAACATTAGTCTAACTCCAGCTAACCATACCAAATGGAACATAGCCAACAAAAGGTTTGTGATTCAGTCAACCAAACAAGGGTCAGAAGACAAACTAACTGCTGATATTCTGTTTCTGGTGTAAAATAAACCTTAAGATAATTGAAGTTCCAGATCTCATTCCTTTTATAAATAATAACAAAAATATTCACTGATGAATGAAACACAGCAGCTATAATAACTATCAAATGGTGCCTTTTTCTTTCTTTTAACCTGTGATGTACAACATACACACACAACTGGCTTAGATTCAAGCATGCAGGTTACTTAATGGACTGTGAATGAAAGCAGACTCTGATTCCAACACTATTTCTTGTGACTTCATGCTGGGTTTTATAGGTGAATGCTAACAGAACATGACTACAAAGTGTGATTAATTAGGATGTTTCATGTATGATAAGCAATTTCATCATTAATGTGGTGCTTAACTTTCATACAGTCCACTTTGACACCTAAATGGGAGTTAATTGAATTCTTGGTACAGCTGAAGCACAAAATATGTCACTGCTATGGTATGTCTCATTTTAGCTGTACAATACACATGTCCAATACAAGCCATGATTATGTAACTCCATGATGCCATTTGCATCATTATGTACAAATTAAATAAATTATGTGATGATGTAATGATAATCACAAAGTCACTTGCTTCTCTTGTTCCTTGGTAGTATCATACATACAAATCCAGTTTACATACAAATCCAGTTTATGTTAAGTCATAATGTGGCTAATTTTTCTCTTGGCATGTCACATAAAACCACATCCTCAGTTAACACAATTCTGCCAACCTTGATATATCCACTAATAAGTAATAAGATTATAAGGAAAAATAGCTTAGCATAATGTGTGTTCAGCTTGTGACCCAGGCATTACACCATCAAATGAAACAAACAAAATGTTAAAAGATTATGATATTTATACAGTTACTTACCAAGCACATCTAAATTATATTAAAGTAACCAAAATATCTTTACATGCCCAAGGCATGTCACAACTTTTGAGCACTCCTGGTGTTTGATAATTGAAAGTTGAAAAATCTGGCACACGTATGGGCCACTTCAGCCTAATTTTAACGCTTAACATTAAACCTTTGCTAAATGGAGAAATCACAGTGATCATAGCAACTTAAAACACAATTTGTGATGTCTACATTACATGTTCTCTATAAAACTTTAAAAAAAAAACAGATTTGTAAATTGAGTGAACAAGAAACATCATAGTGCCTTTCAAACCTGATAAAGAATGGAGGGAAAGCTGCAATTTGATATTCCTACTCCCACATTCCGATCTTATGCCTTCAAGAGATTGCTGGAACTGGGCATGGATAGCCTAGCGAAAAGAAAAGAAGGGCCAGGGGGGACAGGATAACAGTATACAGGTACTTGAAGGGTTGCCACAGAGAGGAGAGGGTCACCAGACGGACAGAAGAGGAACAACGGTTGGAAGCTAACCAAGGAGAGATTCAATCTGGAAATAAGAACTTCTTGATGGTCAGAGTGATCAACCAGTGTGAACGCCCCAACTCTGGAGATTGGACTGCCATCCGGCTGGGGATATGTAGGGTTTCCTCCTTGAGCAGGGGGTTGGACTTCATGACTTGCAAGGTCCCTTTCAATGGTAGATAGATAGATAGATAGATAGATAGATAGATAGATAGATAGATAGATAGATAGATAGATAGATAGATAGATAAATTTACATATTGTGGGCTTCAGCCTGTTCCTGGGGGCATCAGTTTTCAGACATTTATTCATTCACTGTAGCACTGGGCATTTGGCAATTCGCTGCTACATTTCCCTATATTACTCCCATATTTGGAAATGTGAAAGAAAACCAAAAGCAACAACACTATATTATTATTTTTTTAAAAATCTACTAATTCCAATTCTACTAATTCCAAAAATTTATATTATTATTTTTTTAAAAAAATCTACTAATTCCAATTCTACTAATTCCAGAAATTCAAGACTTCAGCAACAGAGTGCTTGATGCCAGGAATACATTACCTGACTCTTTTGTAACATCCTCAAGACCCCAAAACTTTAACCTACAACTGTCTACTCTGTCTGTAAGGGGGAATGCATAAGTGCACCAATGTGTCCACCGTCCCTGTCCTATTATTCCCATTATTCATATTCATTTCTTATGCATATACTTAATCAGTTTATACTTATGTTTATACATTATGTTCATACTTATAATTTTTTTCTCATACATGCTTGACAAACTAACTAACTAACTAACTAACTTGTTGTGATTCAGCCTGAGGCTCCTCAGGGAACGGCTGGAACTCTGCCGGCTCCATGCTCAGAGGGGGAGGACGAGGAACAGGAGGAGGAGGAGGACCAGGCAGACAGGGAAGAGGAATGTCAGGACGAGGAGGAGGGAGAACAGCCTGAGACCCCCGGGGGGGAGCTCTCCCCAGCGAGTAGCCTGGAGTCATTAGATGAGAACGCACAAGCCATCATAGATATGAGGCAGAGAAGGGCAGTACAACGAAGGGGACAATTAGCCAGGTATTTCCATCCCTAATAGGCAACAGCTGGGTTTGGGTGTGGTTCTCCTCAGAAAGGTTGAAAAGGCAGGCCCGCCCTTCCTGTATTGTGGAGAGTTATCTTTTGGGAGTCCTGTGACCTTGCTTCGATCCTTGGCGTCTCTGATTCTGGCTTGTGGCCTCGAAGGCTGAAAACTTGGGGGAGGCGTGGGTTTTATTATCTACAGTGGTGTGTGTGCCAGCAAGAAGCCTGTTGTATTGTCTGGCCGTCGTGACTCTTCTGTGAAGCTTCATAGCATTCCAGTTTGTAAGAACAGTTTTTGTTATCTGTGTTTGTTTTCAAAGATATAAAATGACTTTGCTTTTTACCAGCGTGTCTGGATACTCTTTTTAGTTGGTGTTGACGTCTGGGGGAACCCAGACAGAACACTAACTAACTAACTAACTAACTAACTAACTAACTAACTAACTAACTAACTAAATAAATAAATAAATAAATAAATAAATAAATAAATAAATAAATAAATAAATAAATAAATTTGACTTTAGTAACTGATATTCAGTGACAATTTATTTCTGAGTATGGTGATGTCATTTACGGTAACTATCAAGACTAAAATTACTACTGATGCTGGAGGAGGGAGTGGGAGAAACATTTCTATGAGCTTGAAAAAATATAGCAGCACACGTGTACAATAAGCAATTTCCGGTACTGTAAAAAAATTCAGATATAAGCAACATAACTGAGCACAATCATAAAACATTGGCATTACGCTGCCTATCCTTGCAGAAGATTTGTGCTGTAATTTATGCCATTTCTCTTGTATGAGAACCCTAATATATTATTCTGGCAACCCAGAGCAGCTTCTTATCAAATATTGCTTTTAGAGGCCTTTAATCTTTTACTGTCTTCCCACCTCTCAGCCACCAGCTTGATTCAAGATGTAAATTCAAAACTGATATACCTGTTTCTTTTTTTAAAAAAAATTACCATCTGTTTTCAAACTATACCGTTTATAATTTTTAAAATTATTTTCTTTCTTCTTTCAAAGACAGAGATACCCTTTGATTCTGGGGGGGGGGGAAGCAACCTAGTAATTATTAATCTCATGTGCAAAAAAAGAATTTACATTACAAAACCGTCATTGATTCAGACCATTATTAATCATTATTGGGTTACAAAACTTTTCCTCAAATGTAACAATACTTCTCTCTATAATCAAATTGCCTGAAGCTAGAGCTGAAAAATGATAATGCTGCCCTACCACTTTGAAGTAGGCTCTTAGGAGATAGCCTATCTCCTATGTGTTAAAAGGCACCTATACCTTTGAGAGCCTCCAATTTGCTTCTACATGATTTAAGTCCTAATTAATTTAAAATGGGATCTGAGTTAAATTACCTTATAAGAACAGAAGTATGAGCTAAAGTACTGAATAAGAAGGACAGAAAGTTACTCTCTCTAAGCAGACATAGTCATGCCATAGGATAAGAGAGAGAAAATCTAAAGTAAGAAAATTACTCTTCCGATGCATTGTGAGCCTTTTGCCTATAATAGCAATAGTATTTATAAACCACTTCACAGTGCTTTTACAGCACTCTCTAAGTGGTTTACAGAGTCAGCATATTGGTCCCCAAGAATCTGAATCCACCCTGAGTCAACCCTGAGCCAGTCAAGATCAAACATCTGGATGTGAGCAGAGTTAGCCTGCAGTGCTGCATTCTAACCACTGCACCACCATGGATCCTATAAGCCAAAAGATTCTGTTTGTATGTGGGAATAATTTTCTTTACTTCTATTACTTCTTACTTCTGCTGTATAATTGCTTTCTTACATACAGTCTCCTGACAAGACGGAGTGGCTGTGGGTTTTGCCTCCCAAGGACAATTCCATCTATCCATCCATTTTCCTGGGGGGGGGGGGGAATTATTAACCCCCTTGGAGAGGGTTCGCAACTTGGGTGTCCTCCTTGATCCACAGCTAACACTGGAACACCATCTCTCGGCTGTGGTGAGGAGATCGATGGCCCAGGTTCGTCTGGTGCATCAGTTGCAGCCCTATTTGGACAGGGCATCTCTGTTTACTCACTCACTCATTCATTTATTCATTCATTCATTCATTCATTCATTTATTAGATTTGTATGCCGCCTCTCTCCGATGACTCATGCCCTCGAGATTCGACTACTGCAACACTCTCTCTAGTGTTTGGAAACTTCAGATCATGCAGAATGCGACCATGCGAGCAGTAATGGGCCTTCCTAGATACGTCCATGTCTCGTCAACACTCCGCGGCCTGCACTGGATGCCGATTAGTTTCCAAACACAATTCAAAGTGTTGGTTATTACCTATAAAGCCCTACATGGCATCGGACTAGAATACTACGCGACCACATTCTGCTACACGAATCCCAGCGACCGGTTGGTCCTACAGAGTTGGCCTTCTCCAGGTCCCGTCGACTAAACAATGTCATCTGGCAGGACCTAAGGGAAGAGCCTTCTCTGTGGCAGCCCCAGCCCTCTGGAATCAACTCCCCCCGGAGATTCAAATTGCCCCCGCCCTTCTGCAAGATGTTGAAGACCCATGTATGTCGCCAGGCAGGGGGGGATTGATGCCCCCCTTCTGACTAGTAGGACTTGGGTGTGATGCAATTGTGTAGCTTGACTGTTTTTTAATGATGGTAGGTTTCTTAACTTTGTCTTTTAACATTAGATTTGTATTGTATTGCTATTGTTGTTGTGAGCCGCTCCGAGCCCTTGGAGAGGGGCAGCATACAAATCTAATTAATAATAATAATAATAATAATAATAATAATAACAACAACAACTCCTACTACTCCTACTATTATTATTATTATTGTTGTTGTTGTTACTATTATTACTATTACTATTAATGTTACTATTATTATTATTACTATTATTATTATCAGCATGGGAATAAAATGGAAAGAAAGCCAGGTAGCAATAATAGGTCCTGCATACTAAATAAAGCAAGAGAGATTTTTATCAACTTTCAAAGATTTCCAAGACTCAAATCCTGCAGTGCCAGACGTGTCCCCCTGCTTAAGCCAATACATGTCCGGGCCCATCTGAAGTTTGCTAGAGAGCATTTGGATGATGGGAGAATGTCATATGATCAGATGAAACCAAAATAGAACTGTTGGGTAGAAACGCAACTCATCATGTTTGGAGGAGCTGCTGGGATTTGTAGGATATTTTATTTATTTATTTATTCATTTGTCCAATACACAAATACATAGGAAGGAAAATAGACATGTAGTAATATATATAAGGGTAAAGTGAACTTAGAGGAGAGGATATATGAAGGAAAATATATATATATGATAAGTGAGAGAAAGGAAAGACAATTGGACAGGGGACGAAAGGCACACCAGTGCACTTATGTACGCCCCTTATCTGGCAGATGATGTATGGTTCATGTGACCACTGGCTAGCCATGGCCCTGAACTGGTTCCCGATCACTGCTCGCTTGCCCCGTTCCACCCAGTCTTGGCTGTGCAGCTAGCCTGCCTGAAGCGCTTTGTCAGTATTCCAAACAGCATCTGAAAAAGAAATCAGAGTCCAAGGTTTGGCCTTCTTTAAAGTTCCAAATTATTAACAGTGCCATTTTAGCACAACTGGGGAAATCTAAAGTTACAAGGGTATCTCCACCAGGTTAAGAGTTCATTTCTTTGCATCTCCTCCCACAGCCCTATCACATGAACCATACATCTTCTGCCAAAGTATCTTGCAAATCCCAGCAGCTTCCAGCCAGGTGCTGAACAAAGGCTGACCTTGAGAACCTAAAAGGAATGTGTCATGGCATGCAGCCAATCTGCCCCCCCCCCAGGTTCCCACAGCGAGAAACATTCTAAAGCATTTAAATGTGGCAAGTCAGAGACTTCAATAAAATATGGCTTTGACCTGAGCTGCCCCCTTGATCTGCTTGCCAGGTAAGCCCACAAAACAGCTGCCCTAGAAGACATGCCTACCCTTAACATGAATCATAGGCTTGGCCATTCACACATCACCAAAGGCAATCAATCCACTCAGGATGCTCTCTGACATCCCAAAGAAATATTCAGCAGCATTCCTGCGAGTAGAGATGATGTTCCTTTTTGCAGAATTTCAGGTTTTTTGTCACTTCATTAAGACACTCTTTAATTAAATGTTTAGGGACTTGGTGTCCACAGTCATCATGTCACCCACTCCTCTACTAATTGTATCAAACTAATCTGGAGGGATGCCAAATATATCGTATTTTTCAGAGTACAAGATGCACCGGAGAATAAGACGCACCTTACTTTTGCGGGAGGAAAATAGAGGGAGGGGGAATCTACCTAGCACGTATTCATCTGGCTAGCATCCTTAGTCTGTTCAGCTTCTGCACATTTTATTCCCTGGGTGTAAGGCTGAAAAAACTCTTTTCAGAGGGAGTAGGAATGAAAACAAGCCTGCAAAGACTTAGGGATGGGGAAAAAATCTTCTTCGGAGGGAGTAGGAAGCTGGAAAGATTGTTAGCACCTAGTTAGGGATGAGGAAAAAAGCTTCAAAAAAGCTACTTTCGAAATATAAGATGCACCCAAATTTTCAGCCTAGGGAGGAAAAAGTATGTCTTATACAGTGTTCCCTCAATTTTCGCAGGGGATGCGTTCCGAGACCGCCCGTGAAAGTCGAATTTCCGCAAAGTGGAGATGCGGAAGTAAATACACCATTTTGGGCTATGAGCACTATCACAAGCCTTCCCTTAACACTTTAAACCCCTAAATTATAATTTCCCATTCCCTTAGCAACCATTTACATGATTACTCATCATGTTTATTTATTAAAGTTTATTTAAAAAAATATTTATTAAAGGTGGATGAAAGTTTGGCGATGACATATGATGTCAGCGGGCAGGAAAAACCATGGTATAGGGGGAAAAAAATCTTGAAGTATTTTTTAATTAATATTTTTGAAAAACCGTGGTATAGACTTTTCACAAAGTTTTAACCCGCAAAAATCGAGGGAACACTTTACTCTGAAAAATACAGTAGTCGTGCTGTCAATATTAATTTAGTGATTCCTCTAAAGCACTGCATAGATGCAGATTTTGTAAATTGAGATGCCAAAAAGTGTTGTTTAGATTTTTTTTACCCCAAAATGTAGATGGATTGTTTAAAGAGGTAATAAAATATGCATTTTATATTCATGTTTTCTCATTAATATAGCCGTCAAAAGGACCTTCTGCTGCTCGGCAGTGTTCTCCAACCAAGCAAAAAATAAACAAGTACTTTGTATTCAGACTAGTGGTCACGGTCCAAAAGCTTGAAAAGCCATGCACCAAGCTATGAAAACAAATTGTTTGTAAAAACTCGCACAGCTGAGTCAAAATTGGAAAACCGCTGCATTCACAATCATTACACACATATCAAACATGTTATTTTCCCATCTGCTTCTATATATCCTAAACTGCCCTTGTTTTCTTTTGGGGCCCTGAACTAACAAATTCATATCAGGCAAGAACTCATGACTTTTAGCTTGGTGAGAAGACTATTGAAAGCTTCACCTAAGGCTATTTTTTAAATGTCATATGTCTTAGATCCACAGAATCAACATAGCAAATGTTTTGATGTGAAAAATCAAATCAGTTATAATCTAGTTCTTGTTGAGTTCAGAACCAGGACAATAATATTGCTGGAGCTAATTCAGAGAGGTGTGAAATTTAATGTATCTAGTTTGTTAGAACTGTGATCAGAAATCAAGTCAATTGCTTTTCGGCAACATACCGTATTTCCCTGAAAGTAAGACAGTATCTTACTTTCTTTTTACCCCCAAAAGCCCCACTACGTCTTACTTTCGGGGTATGTCTTACATTGGAAAAAAATTGAAAGGGTCGCGTTCCCAAAGGCATCTCCCCAGAGTCCAGAAGGGCAGCCGCGGGACAGGAGCCTCATGAGCCCTTTTCCAAGTTCAACCTCAGGGCTCCAAGCGGCGTGCACGCGTGGAGCCGCAGACACGTGTCGGGGAAGCGTGTGTCTGGAGGGGAGGAGCCGCTCTGCACAGTTGGGCAGCCCCACCTGCCTGCCGGAAAGGAGGCGGGCGAAGGAGGGCGCAGCTCCGGCCGCTCGCCTCGGAGCCGGTCGGCCTCGCTGGCCGCTTGCAGCCGAGCCTCGGCAGGACTCGGTTGCTGGGACGAGTGCCTTCGCTGCAAGCCGCCGCCCGCTTGGCTCGCTTCGGACCAGCGCTGTCCTTCGCTTTGCCAAGCCGGGGAAGAGGCGGTGGCGCCGCGGCGAGGCGAAGGCGAGGGGGGCGCGGGAAGCTTGGAAGCGACGTCATCGGGCTCCCCCCCCGGCAATACCCCCGTGTTTCCCCGAAAGTAAGACATATGTCTTACTTTTGGGGTACGGCTTATTTTAGCCGACCCCCCTGAAACCCCCGATACGTCTTACAATCGGGGGTGTCTTACTATCGGGGAAACAGGGTAGATATCAAATTTGTGGCAAGGATGGGTATAACTCGTATCCACTGACTGATAAGACATTATCATCAAATACAATTTAGTCACTGAACATAGTAAAAAAGTTTGGCAGCCATAAGTAGCAATGCTTTTTCATTCCACTTTTATTTTACAGAAAATTGAAAGAGATTTTGAGAAAGTTTAAAAAGTGCCAATATCTCAAATGGCAGGACAGCTGGAAGAGAGTGTGATTTGTGCCTAAGTCTCAAATATACTCAATTATTAATATGTGGTTAACGGTTTTAATGGAGCTTTAGTGGTGCAATGGTTAGAATGCAGTTATTTTTAATTAAATGAATTCATCAGGAAAAATGTTTGGAAAAACTGCTGAAGTTTAAAACAAACAAACAAAGATAAGCTATCTTTTGTTAATTGTTTTTAGAATGATCTCACAAGGAAACAATTTTGTAATTGTATTTAAGATACAGTGTTCCCTCGATTTTTGCAGGTTCGAACTTCGCAAATAGCCTATACCACGGTTTTTCAAAAAATATTAATTAAAAAATACTTCACAGTTTTTTTCCTATACCACGATTTTCCCCACCCAATAATGTCATATGTCATCACCAAACTAATAATTTATTGTTAATAAATAATTATGTTTATAAATATCAGGATCACTAAGTGTCTTATTCAATGGTGAATACCAGTAATAATGGTGAGTAAATGGTTGTTAAGGGAATGGGAAAATCGCAATTTAGGGGTTTAAAGTGTTAAGGGAAGGCTTGTGATACTGTCCATAGCCAAAAATGGTGTATTTACTTCTGCATCTCTACTTCACGGAAATTCGACTTTCGCAGGCAGTCTCGGAACGCATCCCCCGCGGAAATCGAGGGAACACTATATTCTACTGAGAATGAGAACATATTTTCATTTAACCTAGAAACTATCCTCAATGACCAATTCTAACTGGGTTATTGTTTTATTTGCAACAAGTAGATGATGCAAGATATATACAGTGTTCACCTTGAACATGACATGCCATTATTAGCTTCAAAAGAACATTATGAATAGCAACAGAAAAGCAAAGTCAAAATATTTTTTTTCTTTCTATTCTAAATCTATATTTTAGACACCAGCCTATTCAGGTTTTTGACAGCTCATCTGCAACAAGCTTGCAAACTATTTATTATGTTGTATATGTTCCATGGATGAGACAGAAATTATACTGATAGCATGCCTGCTTTAACAGTGTAAATACACATTTGAAGAGCAGGAGAACTGAACAATATCCCCCAATTAACTGTTTATAAATATTGTGAAGCTAAGGAACACTGAGTTATTCATAAAAAAGAAAACGAAACACAAAATTACATGTTACACAAAAAGCATTTGCTGTCCTTTATTATAGCACCATTAATTTGCTTTACTGCCATGATCCAAAGATACTAAAGACAGTTATTTACATATTTTATTCATTTATTGCAGCATTTTTATCCCACTCTAATCACTAGGCTCTGGGTAGTTTACAATCAATAAAGGAAGGTTACTGCATTTCCTCCTGATCAGCTTGGACTCACAAGACAGAGAATAGATGGGGGTGGAGCAGTCAGAGGAGGTATTTACCGATTCTTCAAAATTTCCACTACAGGTTTTCCAGAACTAGTCAGAACCTGCTGAAACCCACCTTTGCAGCTAATACTATAAAACCCAGAATCCAATTGCAAAATTCTAATTTAAAAAAAGATAGACAATGACAAGCAAAAAGTAAGTGCAACAAATAGGTACTTAGAGTCCCAAATACAGTGGTACCTCTACTTAAGAACGTCTCTACTTAAGAACTTTTCTAGATAAGAACCGTGTGTTCAAGATTTTTTTTGCCTCTTCTTAAGAACCATTTTCTACTTAAGAACCCGAGCTAGGAAAATTCTCCAAGGAAATTTGAGAGTGGCACGAAGGCCCAGCCAGTTTCCTGCCATTCCCCCTTTAATCCCGGCCATCTGGGCTGCCAGAGGAGACTTTTGGTGGCGCTTAAGAAGGCTTTTGCAGTCCAGAGCAAATGAAGCATTTTCCTTTCTCTGGGCGCTTGGACAGGAAATAAACCTCTGCCAGCACCCAGAGAAAAGAAATGCTCCCTTCGCTCTGGGCAGCCAAATCACCACAGTGAAGGAAAGGCGCCGGCTACAAAGCGAGCGAGAGGAGAGGGGAGCCCTTCAGCATGGGAAGGAAAAGGCAGCAGGTAGCAGCAGCAGCAGCCAGTGTATGGGAGGCAGTGTATGGGAGGCAGCCTCGTGCCAGGTGTATTGGAGGCATGTGCTCCTTCTCGCCGCCTCAGTTCCTCTCTTTTTTTAAGTCTTAAAGTTTTGGAGTTTTTTTATTCCTCTCATCTCACCTTCTTCCTTCGACAGCGACTCTCCTCCTCCTCCTCCTCCCACCCAAATTCTGAGCTTTTATTTCTTTCCTAATGGGTTTGCACGCATTATTTGCTTTTACATTGATTCCTATGGAAAAAATGCTTCTACTTAAGAACATTTCTACTTAAGAACCTGGTCACAGAACAAATTAAGTTCTTAAGTAGAGGATCACTGTACTAGTAAAACAAAACATATTCATTGTGTTCCTGAAAATATTGGGAGGCAGGGAACATCAGGTGACAAACTATTTCAGGTGCCAGCTGCCAGTCCTCTCACCATGTATGATGAACAACTGAATGGAAAAGAATTGCTAAGCATTCCCTTCTCAACTTAATCACACTGGATAGGCAGATTCTGCATGGCAGATAGTTATTTTGCTTTCTAGCCACAGAATAAATGACCTTTTATATTGATTCAAAACCACGTGCCAGTTAACCAAGAGTTGCTGTGTCAACTATATTGTAATTCTCTTTACAGAAACAGAAGGATGAAAGCATAAATATCCTTTCTTGGACAATAGCATCAAGTTTCTAGTCTTGTGTGCTGTTGTCCCAGGTGATGAGCCATTGAACAACAGGAGAGAGAGAGTGTGTGTGATAGTTGCTTCTTACCTGATCTGTCGATGGGGGAGTCCAGGATGGATGGGTCATCTCTAATCATAAGAACATAAGAAGAGCCATGCTGAATCATGCCAAAGCCCATCGAGTCCAGCATTCTGTGTCACACAGTGGCCCACCAATTGTCCTTGGGGATCTTGAGCAGAAAGAGAAGGCAAGACCCACCCTTTCCCCTGACCCCCAACAAATGGTACTCAAGGGAATCCTGCCTGCCTCAACCAACATAGAGGCGGCACATGGACATCGGTTTCAGTGACCACTGATACGCTTGGCATCCATGAATCTGTCTAATCCTGCCTTGAAGCTATCAAGGCTGACAGCAGTCACGACCTTTTCTGGAAGTGAATTCCATAAACCAATGACCCTCTGGGTGAAGAAATATTTCCCTTTATGTGTCCTCACTTTCTTTTTTTTAAAAAATAATTTTTATTGAATATATAAATAATAAAAAAGACATTACATATTTTATTATGTGTTTACATATGTTATATAGACTTATATCTTAAACTGCAAAACAACACAAAACGACAACATATCCCTGTCCTCACTTTATCTATGAGCTTTAGGGAGTGTCCCCTCGTCCTAGTATTGTGTGATAGAGAAAATAATTTTTCTCTATCCACCTTTTCTATCCCATGCATGATTTTATACACTTCGATCAAATCACCTCCTAAACGCCGTCTTTCAAGGCTGAAGAGACCAAGGCGTTGCAAGCTGGTTTCATAAGGGAGGTGCTCCATTTCCTTGATCATACTTGTTGCTATTTTTTCAACTTTTCCAGTCTTCTAAAGCTATGATTGTATTGAGTAACTGAAGACATGCCTCCCTGGTCACAGTGTCCTGTTGGAAATGGGGTCAAAGCGAAACAAGTAGAACTGTACTTATACTAAAGAGAACTCTCAAACAAGAGAAAAATCAACTAAATGCACCTTAAGGGCATCTTCTGCATCAGGTAGAAGTTCAGAGCTGCTACTGGGAGTCTACTCTAGGCATTTGTATCAGCTCCTCAAGGACCAAATTCACACAGAACATGGAGCTGTCCAGGTTGCTGGAGCAGGAAGCCAGAGCTGAGTTGGACCATTGCTTCTTAATAAGTTCCAGAAACATTTCCAGAAGAGGAATGCAATCCGGATCCGTGATACGTTCAAATGAAGAGACAGCCCTCCTGGTCCCCTGCCTCTACTGCCTGTTCCTGTAATTCAGCATCTTTGCCCAAGTTGGCCATGGTCCTGGCCTTAGCAAGTAGCACTTCTGGTTGGCTGTTATGCTGTTTTTTGCTCTCTGGAGGGTTCAGGGAAGCTTCCTGAAGCCCAGGAGTGCAAAAAAACCAGCACAACAAGAAAACTGGAAGTTCAGAAAATGGACTTCCAGATTGACCATTGTGCTATTTTTTGCATTCCGTGGCTTCAGGAAGCTTCCTTGAACCCTCTGGAGTGCAAAAAGCAGCACAACGGCAAACCAGTTTTTCTGAACTTTTTGTTTTGTTTTGTTTTTTGTCTCTGGGGCTGCAGGAAAACAGCCTTTTCAAATGCTAAAAATCAGCTGGCTGAAACTGACATAGGTCAAAGTCTTGCATGTCCTCTGATATGGCTCTACATGCCACATGTGGCACAAATGCCATAGGTTCACCATCATGGGCCTAAGAAGTCTTATGGGAAGAGATCCGTAGCCTTGAAAAGCACCCATCTCTCAAAACCAGTTTCTCATTTTTCTGTCTTAAATTCCTTCTGACTCTTTGTCTTCTCAGAGTGTGAAATGTTACTATTCTTAATCCAAATAAAAAGTACTTGTAACTGTCTTATTTACTATTCATTTGCATACTTTTGTTGATACCCACATTTTTGTAAATAACTATCCCCAATATTAGGTTTTTCAGGTGAAATTTTCTGTAAACTGCAAATGTAAATGGATCACTTTCTTTAAAATGTAGTTTTTTGTATTGCAAAATCTAGAAAAATATAGCTATTGGTTCACCAGTGCATTGGTTACAATCTCCAAACAAATTGTGAAAACTTACATTTAAAATATGAACTGAACTAATTTCTCTTAAACTACAATGTTTTGAAAAGTCTTCTCATATATTAGCAATTACAGTTAATGGCATATGAAAGTTTATTTTTAACAGCATCTCATTAAATAACCATTCTCTACAATTGACTGCTTTGATATGTATTATACTAACAAAATTACTTTCTAACAATATTATAAATATATATATTCATGTAAGAAGTATACTGCTTTGGCTACTCATTGGTGTTTGTTTTTTTCTTTGTGTATGGAACATAATACATTAGAAACTAATTTTTTATAACATCGCTTTAATTATTTTAAATAAGAATGAATAAGCAGCTTTTCATCTGAGAATTACAGATAACACTATAAAGAATTTTGTGTATATTAATGCACTTACATCTTATTACACTAAATTAATTAAACTTTGAATAAGGCAAAACCTGAAAATTCTGCATGTCTAATTTGTCCACCAAAGCAGCTTGTATAATGAATGCTTTGTAAGGATATTATGTTATCACTACACAGCATATGATTGCACTGCTGCTCTATTCACTTTCAGAGAGTACTATCGAAAACTGCATAGCATTATAGATAAACCATTAGCTTGTTATCCCCAGGGGATATGACAAGTTACATCTGCCTGGAATGAGACCGCCTCAGTGATTGCAGCCTACTCTTCACCAAATATCACCACAGTAAGTAATAGAACCGCAAAGGATTTGTCATTCCTAGGATGGCAGACAACCTTAAGCCAAAAAGCCACCCTTAATGTCCATTAATAAGAGAAGAGTTCCAGAGGTCAATACTAAAGCCATTACAAATGTATTTGGAGAAAAGAAGTTGCTCATGCTAGACTTGTCCTGTATAACTTCTGGCATACAAAACCAAGTGGAATAGGCGTTGTGTCCAATCGTGTGTTTAAGCTCGCCCAGCAAGAAAACGTTTAGGTTTATTTACTTACTATCAAATTTAGGTACCGCCTATCTCACTCTCAGAATGACATATCTCTAACACAGATCCAGATCAATAAACACAGAAAGAGTTAATTAAAGTTAAATAACTGAATTTGTTAGAACAGCAAAACTTCAAAAGAAGGTAAGGTATGCCAAAGAAAATCATTTTGAAAACACAAATAAACTGGGGAAACCTCTGGTATATAAAATTAGGAAGAGAATGAAGGAAGGATAAGAAAGAAATAGACAAAGGCAAGTATTAAATCCAAAATCGGAAAAGCAGAACTTGCAAACCATTTAAAGGAATTATATCCCAGGCAAAAAATTTACAAAGAAAATTTGGAAACATACTGTATGTTTTGTTGCAGAATATACATGCTGACTGCACAGTTGCTGTAAGACACCACATTGTCTACAGACTCATTACAACTGCTTTTCTTATGTCTATAGAATTTTCTGTGGTTCTTTTACATTTTACCATTAGCAGTACCATGCTATTTTTCTTTCCAAGGTTTTTGCTTCAAAGCTTAACTAAACAATCATGTGACATTCAACATTAATCCATAACCAGGACTATGCGCCCATTCAGACAATCTGTACTCTGAAGTATTCATCAAAGAAGGTCCTTACTCTGCTGTTCTTGCTCCAATAGTTCCAGTTCTTATGATCACTTGCATGCTGGGTGTTAATGTTTGCAGGAGATAAATCTTTGCAAACAAGATAGGAAACATATTGACTTCTACAACAAAAGCTCTTCTGCAGAATTCAAGCTCAGTCATACAGCCAACTTTCTGTAGCAGATCAGTGCCAGCTCAGCAACATTGCCAGAAGCAGGAACTTTCCGGGTATTCTCTGGATTGAATAATGCCTGGATTCGTATTTTAAAAGTGTATTTTATTTCTTGGCACAATAAATAACAAAGCAGTCAATAGTACAGAATGGTCATTTAATGAGATTCTTTTAAAAGAATGAACTTAATACTAAAGAACTATCGTATTTTTCAGAATATAAGACGCGCCTTAGTTTTTAGGGAGGAAAATAGGGAAAAGAATCTGCTTACCGGGTATTCATCTGGCTAACATCCTTAGTCTGGTCAGCTTCAGCACATTATTTTATCCCCTGGTTAAGGGCTTAATTTTTTTTTAGTCTGAGGGAGTAACCATGAAAGAGCTTGCAAGCCAGTAAAAGCTGGGAACATCGTTAGCACCTTGTTAGGGCAGAAATAAACTTACTCAGAGCAAGTTATAGTAATGAAAAAACCCTACAAAGACTTAGGGCTTGGAAAACATTCTTCACAGAGAGTAACAATGAAAGAGCTTGGGTATATCTGGAGCAAGCAAAGCAATGAAAAAAAATCAAAGACAGGGTTTGGAATACATTCTTGGCAGAGATTAACAATGAAAAAGCTTACAAGATGGTAAGAGCTGGGAACATTGTTAGCATCTGATTAGAGCTAGAAAGAAACTTACTCAGAGCAAGTTAGAGTAATAAAAAACCCTGCAAAGACTTAGGACTTGGAAAACATTCTTCACAGAGAGAAACAATCAAAGAGCCTGCAGGGTAAGAGCTGGGAAGATCGTTAGCTACATTCAGAGTATAAGACGCACCCTAATTATCAGCCTATTTTAGGGAGGAAAAGGGTGCATCTTATATACCAAAAATATGGTATACAGAGGTACCGTTACCTAAGAACACCTCTCCTTTAGAACTTTTATAGATAAGAAATGGGTGTTCAAGATTTTTTTTTGCCTGTTCTTAAGAACCATTTTCTTCTTAAGAATCCAAGTCCAGAAAAATTTCCCAGTAAATTTGAAAGTGGAATGAAGGCCTGGCCAGTTTCCTGCCATTCCCCCTTTAATCCCGTCCATCTTGGGCTATTCTGGGATGCCAGAGGAGCCTTTCAGTGGTGCTTAAGGAGGCTTGGGCAGTCCAGAACAAACAAAGCATTTTCCTTTCTCTGGGCGCTTAGAGAGGGAATAAACCTCTGCCAGTGCCCATAGAAAAGAAACGCTCCCTTCGCTCTGGTCAGCCCAGAGCTAACTGATCATTTTATTTTCTCTGGGTGCTTGGAGAGGGAATAAACTACTTCGCTGAGGTGACTTCCTTGCAATGCCTCCCATGCACCCGGTGCAAGGTTGCCTCCCGGAGCATCTGGGCACGGAAAGGCAAAAGGAGGTACTTCACCCCAGCCGGATCAACTCAGCTTCAGCCAAATCAAGAAGTCAGCTACAAAGTGAGCAAGAGAGACAAGAGGGGAGCATGGGAAGAAAGAGAAAGCAGGTAGCAGCAGCAGCAGCAGCAGCCACCTTTCAGTCA
Source organism: Erythrolamprus reginae (assembly GCF_031021105.1). Taxonomy (NCBI): domain Eukaryota; kingdom Metazoa; phylum Chordata; class Lepidosauria; order Squamata; family Dipsadidae; genus Erythrolamprus; species Erythrolamprus reginae. Next base: position 108,086,586 of record NC_091950.1, on the reverse strand, counting down.
ATGGAGCAGGAGGTCCCCCCCCCCCGACTTGTCAGGACTAAATAACTGTCCACTGCTGGGGAACCACAGATGATGTCAATAACTTCCACCCACTTTCCCTATAGCTTTTTGTGAATCATAAAGTCAGAGGAGAAACCAGGCTGCAGAAGAACCCATGCTTCCATCTTCTCCCTAAGACTGGGAAAACAGTCTTGAAGGAATCATTATAATCTGGTACCAGAGGAAGAAATGTTGCTTTTGGAATTTCATGTGAGATACATCAAAATTGTCTTCCAAACGTGCAGTCATCCATTAAGAATGCTACATGTAAAATCACCATTAATCACACAAAATTATTAAAAAAAAAATCAGAGCTAAGTGGCAGAAACTCAATCTCCAAACAAAAGATATGCACAAATCATTAGCGTCTTGTTGCTTCCAAATATGCCATTGCTTATAGTGTCATTGTTTGATTAATTGGTTGGGCTCTTGAAAAGAAGTAATTAAAATCCATTCGCCACCCAGAAAATGTGGCAATGTGCTATGTTATTTACTGTCAACAGTCTGTGCTTCAGCTATCTAATATATCAGCTTAAATAACAAATAAACTACACATATAATAACTCAATGTGATTTATCAATCAACGCACTATATTGATAATATTCAGAGATCCTAGATCAGCGATGGCAAACCCTTTTTGGTTTGTGTGCCCTTCCCCACGCACACATGCGCAACCCACCCATCCCATGATTTCCCTGTGCACATGCACAATTTCCTCACTGAAACCTGGACGGTGGAAAAAATAACCAAATGGGCAAACCAGAAGTTCAGAAAAACGGACTTCTGGTTTGCCCATTGTGCTGTTTTTTGCACTTTGTAGGGTTCAGGGAAGCTTCCTGAAGTCCCAAAGTGCACAGCACAACAACCGGAAGTTTAGAAAATGCGCTTCCGGTTTGCCCATTGTGCTGTTTTTTGCACTCCAAGGGTGAAGCCCCAGAGTGCAAACAAAAAGCACAACAAAGGGCAATATTTCGCGTGCCTTCTGATATGGCTCCGCATGCCACCTGTGGCACACGTGCCAAAGGTTCACCATTATATATACATAGTCCTATGTATATATAGATGTATTGCTATGTTTTCTTTGATGTGTTGTGATGCGCTCCGAGTCCTCGGAGAGGGGCGGCATGCAAGTCCAATTAATAATTAATTAATTGATTGATTGATTAATTAATTAATATAACCCTTGTGTAAATGTAATATCTTAAGTGGTGTAAATATCTGCTTGGATCAAATGTCCCTTTAAGCTATTACTTGTTTTGTCCAGGATCTGTTGTATAATCATAGTGGCTTAGTTGACACATAATATTAAACCATGAACCTTAATCACTCTTTTTAGCCTTTGGCCATAAATCAAATAAACAAACTATGATGATTGATTTTCCTGCTTATACTAAATCAAAACTAAACAAGTTTATGCTTTATCACAGCATATAAATCCAGTCTTGAAATCAAAATGTAAGAGAGAAACAGGTGTGTGAGCAACTGCAATTACTTTTATGTTTACATATTTTTAAGGCTTTGAAAGATGCTTATCATCAAATCAAATTCAATTCAATTATTTATTTATTTATTTATTTATTTATTCAATTTTTTTATGCTGCCCTTTTCCTTAGACTCAGGATGGCTTACAACATATTAGCAATAACACTTTGAAATTATGAAATTTCATTATGAAGTAAATAAGAAACATTATCTATTTTAGTTTAACCTTGTGAGAACAAATTTTAATAAAATGAGGTTAAAAAAAACCTTGTTTCAATCTGTTATACAACCAGAAAATTTCTGCAGAGTTAACTTTCAATTAGATTTCTTGAAAGACAGAATAGAGTATCAGTTGCATGTCAGAACTTGGAATAGGTAAAATCAAATATCCCACAATTTGACAAAGGTGCAAAATGGAAATGATAAAAAAACCCACCAAATAGCTCCGTGTTATGCTTCTCACTATAATTGACAGATTCAGATTTTAAAATATTTATTTATACACACAATTTACAGAGCCTCATAGTGGTAATTCTGGACATTATACAAATATTAAAACCATCCTAACAATATAAAACCTGAAGAATAACGTCCTAAATTAAACAAAACCCTATCACCAATAGACCCCCACCAAGCTGACTGGCCCAAATGCCAGAAGGAACAGTTAGGTTTTTAGAACCTCGCAAAGGCTAGCAAAATTGAAGCCAAATGGGTATATGGCAGGAGGTTATTCCACAGGGCAGACCAAAGTTTGGGATGTTGTCAGTTTTTGTTTTCGACTGCAGTGACCACCAACAATATCATTCAGGGCACAATAATGTGGTATCCATGGGCATCAAGAGAAGCTTGCTGCTTTCACTTAAATGAAGGAAGCTCCCTTCCTTTTATACTTTCTTGCCCACCTAGGAGGCAGCTTGTGACACTGAATGTGACATTGTGACATAGCACTGATGTCACAACAGACGGACACTGCTTTTGTCAGTCTGTCTCCTCCCAACATCTTACTGGTTATCTCATTATAGCTGTCAGAATATAGAATAAATTGTATTATCCTGCAGGAGGATAGAAGGATTTGAAGGCATCCCTGGCAAAATCCCATCTCAAGTTATTGACTCCTGTCACTGGTAGCAGAAGCCATACAATGTTCTGTCCTCTGCTGCAAAGCACCTAATGTAACTGCCTCAACGTGCTGACATAACACAGTCCTCGGAGAGGGGTGCCATACAAATCCAATAAATAAATAATAAATAAATAAATAAATAGCTGTGTTGCAGCTCACTATAGTGAATTTAAACTGACAAGCCAGTCAGCAACAACTCAGCCTACGAGGACAAAGCAGCTCGATATCAGAGTACACCCTAGCCCAGTGGTGTACAGATAGTCCAAGGCTTGCAGCCAGTCACTTAAGTAACAAAAGTTACCCCCAAAAGATACTTACAATTTAAAATTACCAAAAATGCTCCCCCGCCATCATCCAATTGCATTTTGTGTCATTTTGCAATATCCCATGATCATGTGAAGACTAGTATTTACTTCTGGTTTCTGGCAAAAAAAAGTTCATTGTGTACGATGGATTCCCTTAACAATTGCAGCGCTTACTTAACAGTACTGCAAAAAAATAATAATAATATTGAGTTGGTCATGTGATGATTCGCTTAATGACCAGCACAATTTATGACTGTAATCCCAGGATCAATTATAGTCGAGGACTAGCTGGAAGTGTAAATGTCAAATGGGTGAAAAACTGTAAAAGTCAAAAGCAAGTCCATCTTTGGTGGACTTGCAAAAGAACTAAGAAATATTGGATTGAAATTAGCAATGTACAGTAATAGGTAAAAATCATAAAAATTGAATCTACAATTCAGACCAGAAATTTTTTTGTCACAGTTTATGGAGACAATATTGAAAAATACACATGGTGTGCTGTTGTTATATTTAATATTACGACTTTTATATGGCCAGTTTTGCAAAGACAAAAACCACATTAGCGGAAGAGTTAATAAAGAGGATAATACTGGAAATGATGGCTATGTGAATAGCCCTGGTGAGAGAAAAATGACTGAAGAAATTCATCTATAATTGGAAGTCCGTTGTGGACAATTTACTGGAGATAGGAAAAAATCAATTTTAAATATATGGACTTGATGATTTTTGAAATTTAAAAGAGACAAAAAAATATATATTTTTTCTTTCCCCTTTCTTTTTTGAGGGAGAGAGAATGTGTGTGGAAATGGACATTATATTATACTCTTAAACTAATTATCTTGTGCAGAGGTCTTCAAACTTGGCAACTTTAAGACTTGTGGACTTCAACTCCCAGAATTCTACAGAGAATTAAAGTTCTGAGAGTTAAAGTTCACAAATCTTAAAGTTGCCAAGTTTGGAAACCCCTGATCTAGTGTATTTTTTATATTCTTGCAAGAAGAAGCTAAAAGCTGTTCAACATATATATATTTATTTTATTTCCTTTTTCTTTATACCTCTTTATGTATCTATCACTACTCTCTTTTTATTGTTTTATCTTTTATTTTATTAGTTTATCATTTTTTATGTGCAAATTTTGTAAAATTTAAAAAATGAGCATAAGACTTACCTCGAAGCCCACCGTCATTTTTTAACGATAGCACTACTTTGTTTGGAAAACATTTCTTCTTGCACTATTTTTTTTGAATGTCTGAATAGCATGTTTTTAAAGTCATATTTAATATATGCTGCCTAATAATTGTGAGATTTATCTATGGCAATGTAATATGGCTATAAATGACTATATTCTTCTTTCTTGTGCCTTGATTTTCAGGGAATTGTTCTTTGCCCCAATGTGTTTCTTTTTTAGATTGAAGTGGCTCTACACTTTTCTTTGGTAGAAGAAAAATGCTAAAGATTTTTAGTAACTGAGATGAAGGTTCATATAACTTTTTCATCATTTTCCTTGTGACAAGATTTATGTCAAGTCTGATTTATGAAAGCTAAGATTGATTCTTCAGGAAGATTCTCCCTGCAATTTTTCATGTGGATGAGAGAGTTCTGACAGCCAAGCCACGGATTCTTCCATAAGCAAAATAATAAGGAGAAATATAGGTAGTGAGTGAGTTGGGGATGTGAAATTAACCAAGTTGTTGTAGGAGAAGGTGTGTCAGAGGTTGGGGGAAGAGTTAAAAGAGGGATCAGCCTAGAATCCCTACATAGCTACAAGCAGACTAAATCCAATTCCCTTGAATTCCACTGACCATTAGCTAACTCCAACAGGTGCCAACTGAGAGTTAAGAAGATTCCAGTGCATAAGCCATTTAGCAATAAATCAGTTTACTTGGATGTTCATTTGTGGACCTGCTCTTTCACACCTGATAGTTGTAGAGGTTATATAGTAAATTTTTACACCACAGTAATGGGAGCTGTGTATGTCATAAGAGCTGGGCTGCATTCCAAATTCAAGAAGCAATTTGAAGTTCCTTAACTATTTTTAATTGTAAGGAAATATATACAATGGTTTAAATATCCCTTTTTAAAAAAACACTGATGGTGTACAATCATCTGAGAAAACTGTTACCGAACAGTTAATTACAGATGTAAGAAATATCAGTTAAACCAAAGGTCTCAAACATATGGCCCGTGGGCAAGATGTGTCATGTGCTGACTACCCCCACCCCTAGTTTAGCAAGGGGTGGAAGTCACAAATATGTCATGTGATGGCAACAAGATGCCACGGGTTTGATACCCCTGAGTTAAGCCAAAGTAGCTAGATTTTAATTAAAATGAAAAGAAATTTGACAAACCTCTTCATGTTTACCCCAAAAGATAAATCTACCCCAAACATATATACAAAATTGCTCAGAGAAAAAAAGCTCATCTGTTTCCAGTATTGCTTTCTCAACAAACCAAAGACGAAACTTTATTTTAAAAAGATAATAACTATTTGAGAGATGAAATTAGTCTTCCAATTTTCATTCTTAAGTAAAGGCAATCAAATACACATCCGATTTACACTAGCACTTCTTATTTCAAAAAGTTGTTCCTGCAAAGCTCATTTTTGGATTTGGAGTGAGAAAAACCAACAATAGATATTTTCTCCTTACTTATTCTCTTGTTATTCTCTTTCTCCATTTTACGATCTCAATTATAGGAAAACAGCTCTTAACTGAAAAGGACTTGGCATTTTATAGGATTTCTTATTTGAATCATTTTATTCTCCAACAACACCATAAAGACCATTTTCCTCCTTGTATTTAACTAGCTGATTATTCTTGCACTAAAAGGAGGAAAGGCAGACTTAAAGCACGGAAGAGATTTTCTCAACCTCTATGTTCCTGATATTCCATGGTTCATGGTTTTTACAGCCCCTTAAAGGGATTTTGAATCTTCATGAGTGCCTTTATCTTGCCAGTAGATTTAATACTTCCCTGAGGTATCACAAGTTGGAAGCGGATAACTGAAATTCTGCACGGGGGTAGACAAAGTATTACTGAAGGGTTTTAAAAATGGGGGACTAATTCTTCTCACTTTGATAATGGGAGTATCAAAGTAGCCCTACATTATATCTTGTGATAGTTTCACTCCTTGAGAAGCCAGCTTTGTATAGGTGCTGTCCTAAGCCAGTTTCTGCATTTTCATTCACTTATTTGATGCATTTCAAGTTGCTCTGGTCAGCTACCAGGTTCTCCGTTCATTTCCCTAAAAGACTTGTCTTCCAGCTCTGCAATTTCTGTGTCCTGCCCAGGAGAATCCAGGCTTGAACGCTAATCTGGGCTTGAATGCTTGATTTTGCTGAAACATTGGAAATCTTGGCAAGGCTCCAATTAAAACAGAGCTGCAGCCAGTTTTCTCAAAGAAAAACTGCATTTTCATATGTCATTCCTAGAACTTCATAGCAACGGCCAACTTCATACCTTCAATATCATGAGTCAAAAGATAAAAGGCTCAGATAAAAACATAGTTTCCATTTGAGAAATTTGCTTTTGTTGAGGAGTCTGCTCGCAATTTCCTTTTCGTTTGTATGAAATAATGTTTGTTGGGCTTATTTTATTATAGTGTACAATGCCATTGCTGTTTATTAGCCTCTTTTAAGGGCTGTTTGGTTAAAAGCAAAACATAAGACGTTTTCTCCATGAGAGGTGAAGAACCACAGACACTGAACTGTATCAATGAGATACAGTCACTTTTGAACATTGTTCCTTCTGTAGCACTGACAGCGAAGCACATAATAAACAATATTCTTTATATATATTGTAAGATCTATATCTGCTTCTCAGAATTTTTCCAGGATTAATTCAGCTAAGTCCATATTTTAAAAGTATAGTCTAAAGTTTCATCTCTATTTATTTTCATTCCAAATCACCTATCCAATCTTCATAAAATAACATGCTTTGTTTGTTTGTCCTAGAGGTTAAGTCAGCCCCACTCCTAAGATATTCTGATCTGTAGCAAGGTAGGCGGAGGGAAAGCTGCTCAGATGGGACCCAAATCTGGCTAGGGTTATTTTTTTTTTTTTAATATGGAGGTGGGGAAAGAGAAAAATTTAAGTTCATTTCAGAATTTCACCCAATTCTGTATTCCAATTCCAAGACTAAGAAATCAAAAGCATATTGATTTTTCCTTAAAAATCATACCATGGAATGAACTATATTATCCACTTAATATTCCCTTCATTTCCCTCTGTGAAACAGAACCACATTACTGCCTCCTTCTTTTCAATATTTATGTACTGAGAACAAATTAATTTGTCCAAAAGGATGCAATATACAACTATACATAAATTTATATCCTGTCTTTCTTTCAAACAAAAAATTAAAAGTGGCTATCATATAGTTTTAAAAATATGAGCAATTATTAAAGGCAATAATTGTAACTCAGTTAATCAAAGGCATTTTAAAAAATGAGATGGACAGGATAAACTTATTTGAATTTAAAGATTATGCAAATTCTTTATCCTCTTGTTTCTTAATATTGTACAGGTTTTTCTCACTTACCAATCACAATTGGGGCTGGCAACTCCATCGCTAAGTGGTAAATTCATTAAGTCAAACAACACGTCACTGCACCAACATATGATGTCAGTTTTGGCTCTATTCATTATCAAGTCACTGTACATTGTTAAGTATGATGTCACACGACTGCAAGTTGTGACATCTTCCCTATTGATTTAGCTTGTTAGGAACAGCTATGAAGACTGCAAATGAGGATTGTGTGACCACAAGACACTGCAACCATTTAAAATGAATGCCAACTGCCAGGGAATGCTTTTACTTGTAAATTCAATGACTAGTTGTAAAATTTATTTTTCAATACCATCACAAGTACAAATGGTCACTAATCGAGGACTACCTGTAGCTAGATTTGTAGCATAAAGTTTAGATATCTTTTTAATAAAGTGTTAACATTTAGGCTTTACAAGATTTCTTCAAGTGGAAGAGTCTTTCAACAGTAGGGATAGAATTTACTGTAATTTATAGTCTCATTTTATTAATTATATCACACTCCCCAGGATCCTTGACATTTATAGCACCTGAAGGCAAGACAAGAAACAATGGATGAAAACCAAGACAAGTATTTTTAATGAAATTCTCTTTAGGATTTTAATTGCTTTGTAATTAAATTGCATTTTCTTCTAAAGCTACAAAAGAAATTAGTGCCTACATTTTTAATCTACTTGCATAGACAGTGGAGAGAACAAACATAGTAGTGGAATGATTGCAATCAATACCACTCACCCTTAAGGTCCATACCTCTTTGTCAACCTATTCTCCAAAGCACCAGACAACAAGCAATGGATGGAAATTAATCAAGGAAAGAAGCTACTTAGAATTAAGGGGAAATTTCCTGATGGCTAGAACTATTAATCAGTGGAATGACTTGCCTCCAGAAGTCGTAGGTGCTTCAACACTGGAGATTTTAAAGAAGAGATTGGACAATCATTTATATAAAATGGTATAGGGTTTCCTGCTTGAGTAAGGGTTTTGACTAGAAGACCTCCAAGGTCCCTTCCAACTCTGTTATTCTATCTTTCTGTTAACTAGAAGACATGATTTTTCTGCTTTATGGAATAGTCTTTGCTTGGAGATTAGAATGACCCCCAACCCCACTGGCTTTTCACAAGGCTTAAAAATTTGGCCCTGTACCCAGATCTGGGCTTGGCTTTACTATTAGTTGTTTGGTCATCAAAATTGTTGGACTGTATGCCATACAGAGTCATTTAGTTGAGTTGAGTGGCTATAGAAATTGAATAAACAAAATACAATACAATACAATAAATATCTGCTAACAAGGTCTCCTAGTGTGTTATTTCTCTGTTATATTTGAATTCCTGATTTGGGGAGTTTATAGTAGTTCCATTGGGTTTCCTGCCTGAGCAGGTGATTGGATTAGAAGACCTCCAAGGTCACTTCTAATTCTGTTATTCTGTTATAGTTTTGTTCTGACTTGAACAATTATTTTCACGTTTTTAAAATGTTATAAAATATATAGTTGTTCACTATTACTGTTAGTTTTTCTCCTCCTTCCTACCACCCATATCCTCCCACTTATGACTGTATGACTATAACTTGTTGCTTGTATCCTTACGATTTATATTAATATTGATTGTTTCCTGATTACTTATTTGTATCCTATGACAATCATTAAGGGTTGTACTTCATGATTCTTGACAAATGTATATTTTCTTTTATGTATACTGACAGCATATGTACCAAAGACAAATTCCTTGTGTGTCCAATCATACTTGTCCAATAAAGAATTCTATTCTATTCTGTTCTATATGTTGGAAAAACAATTTATTACTTTCTTTTGCTTGAATCTTACTTTTCAATCCATTTTATTCCCTTTCTTCTTTTCCCAAAGGGGCTACCTTTGAAAAGTGTTTGGAAACTTCAAATCATGCAGAATGCAGCCGCGAGAGCAATCATGGGCTTTCCTAGATATGCCCATGTCTTGTCAACACTCTGCGGCTTGCACTGGCTGCCGATCAGTTTCCGGTCATAATTCAAAGTGTTGGTTAGGACCTATAAAGCCCTACATGGCATCAGAGCAGAATATCTTCGGGACCGCCTTCTGCCGCACGAATCCCAGCGACCGGTGAGGTCCTACAGAGTGGGCCTTCTCCAGGTCCTGTTGACTAAACAATGTCATCTGGTGGGACCAGGGGGAAGAGCCTTCTCTATGACGGCCCCGGCCCTCTGAAATCAACTCCCCCCAGAGATTAGGACTGCCCCCACCCTCCTTGCCTTTTGAAAGCTCCTGAAAACCCACCTATGTCGCCAGGCAAGGGCGACATACCCCTTAGCTACTATGGTTTTTTATGTATGGTTTGTTTAGGTTGTGTGATTGTTTTTTATAATAAGGATTTTTAAATTGTTTTTAACATTAGCTTTGTATATTGTGTATTGTTGCTGTGAGCCACTCCGAGTCCTCGGAGAGGGGCAGCATATAAATCTAATTAATAAATTATTATTATTACAGTGATCCCCCGGTTATTGCGTCCCCGACCATTGCGAACAGGGTAATTTGCGATTTTTGAACCCGGAAGTCAAAACACCATCTGCGCATGCGTGCCCTTTTTTCTATGGGCACGCATGCGTAGATGGCGCCGGGCAGATCAGCTGCTGGGCGGCTTCCCTGGGTCTTCCCCCTCTTGCTGGCGGGAGGGCGAAGCCCCCCCCAGCACCCGCTCGCCCGCCCTTCGCCCTTTGCCCGGGAAGTTCGCCAGGAGTCAGCGGAGAACGGCGCGCCTGCTTTAAAACGATCGGAGCTTTCCAATGAGTCCCGAAGACAAATGTCAAACTTCCGCGTTTGTCTTCGGGACTCATTGGAAAGCCGCGCGGGTGTTTTAAAACGTCGCCGCTGACATGGGGGGCTTGCTAGCACCCCCCCAAACCCGGGTTGGGGGTTCAGGGGGTGCTAGCGAGCCCCCCATGTTGGCGGCGACGTTTTAAAACAGCCGCGCCGCCCCCAATCTTCGGCTCCTCGCTAGCGCTGCGGAAGTTAAAAACACCATCTGCACATGCGCAGATGGTGTTTTTACTTCCGCAGCGCTACTTCGCGAAAACCCGCTCGTTGCGGGGGGTCCTGGAACGGAACCCTCGCAACGAGCGAGGGATCACTGTATTATTATTATTATTATTATTATTATTATTATTATTATTATTCTGTAGTTTTTCCTAAAATGTTTTTTCGTTCTATCTTTTTATATATGGAAAGTCCTCATCTTCCTCACATTATTTCTACGAGCCTATGGAGAGGGGTAGCATACAAATCTAATACAAATCTAATAAATAAATTTCATTATGATCAACATTCTGGCAAAAAAACTAAAACATCTGTGACTGTGACAGCATCCACATCAAGTTGCCTGAAAACATTGCTTGCCAACCGATTTTAGCACTGCAATGCCTTGGAATATTTTCATGCCAGCTATCATCATTAAATTGCCTTTGCATATCCAAGCTGGAAATATTCACACATACTGAAAAAAAATGAATAAAACCTAAAACCATCCTGAAATGCCAGGTCTTCTGAGTAGTGAAAGACTTGGGAGGGAGGGGAGAGACCAAATTGTATACCTGGCTTTCTAAAATTAAGATGAGCAAAACAAATAGTTCATTGTTAGCATTGAAACTAAACTGGAGTAGAAAGATATAATTGAAAGATTGGGGCAAAGTATGCTAAGAATATTGCTGTGGGAGAAAACAGAAAGAGTATACAGTAGTCCCTCACCTATCGCTGGTGTTACGTTCCAGACCTGGCCGCGATAGGTGAAATCCGCGATGGGGAATTTATCGACTGATAGTACTTATTTAAGTATTTATATTGTAATTGTTTGGTAAGTTTTCATTGTTTTAAGTGTTTATAAACCCTTCCCACACAGTATTTATTTTAGATACAGTATTTAAATACAGTATTTACAATTTTAGATTTTTTTTTTTAAAAAAAACCTGCCGATCGAGTTCGGCGGGCTGTTTAAATCTGCCGATCAACTTCCTCAGAAACCCACGAACCAGCAAAGATCTGCGAATGATTTTTCTCATTAATATTTCTTGAAAACCCGTGATGAAGTGAAGCCGCAGTAGGTGAAGCGCGGTATAGCGAGGGACTACTGTACAGCTTTTTTTAAAACACTTGTCCTGTTCTATGCAAAGCAGGGAAGCTGTCCAAGAACATTAGGAATAAGAAGTCTAAAACATAGGTCTCCAACCTTGTCAACTTTAAGATTTGTGGACTTCAACTCCCAGACTTCAATTCAATTCTTCAATTCTGGGAGTTGAAGTCCTTAAGTCTTAAAGTTGACAAGGTTGAAGACCCCTGCTCCAAAAGATTACAGGGGAGCAGATTTTCTGAAAGGAGATCAAGAGATAATAATGTAAAGAAATATTACAGCAGCAGTAGCTTCCAATGATCAATTGTGAGTTGGGGCTGCTTCAGACTTGTTTATGGGTGGAGTCACATCTGTTTAATTTCCTGAATAGGGCTTTTTATATTCTACTCAGACAAGCAGGTACTGCACCATCAGCCAGAATACAGTGTTCCCTGGATTTTCGCGGGGGATGCGTTCCGAGACCGCCCGTGAAAGTCGAATTTCCACGAAGTAGAGATGCGGAAGTAAATACACTATTTTTGGCTATGAACAGTATCACAAGCCTTCCCTTAACACTTTAAACCCCTAAATTGCAATTTTCCATTCCCTTAGCAACCATTTAGATTATTACTCACCATGTTTATTTATTAAAGTTTATTTTAAAAAAATATTTATTAAAGGCGGACAAAAGTTTGGTGATGACATATGACGTCATCGGGCGAGAAAAACCGTGGTATAGGAGAAAAAACAGCGAAGTATTTTTTTAATTAATATTTTTGAAAAATCGTGGTATAGACTTTCTGCGAAGTTCGAGCCCGCGAAAATCGAGGGAACACTGTATAGCAATTTCAAGCAATGGAGATACTATGCAGATCTATTGTGTATATGAAAAAAAGTATGTGAACCTATTAATGTGTATGTGTGTTAATGTGTGCACCCACATAAAGGTGCTCAAAACCACACGATCGTAAGATAGCTCAATCCATCTTCACTACATGTACAGTGGTCTAATTTCAGTCTAGTATTATTTAGAAACATTTGTGTCTATTTCTCTTCTCTGAAAGAGTTTGGAAATTCTGTGCAAGACAGAATATTAGATGTAGTTTGTTGGCTTCTTTCATATTTTAAGAGTTAAAGGAAATTTAAACCAATTAATTTAAGTTTTTTTTATTACAGAGTGATGTATAAAAATAATTTTGAATTCTCAAGTTTCTTAATCTAACATGATAGGCATCTTTTAAATAATGCATTAAAGATATAAATATATTTTTAAAATAAAAAATTCAGGGAATAAATATTTCATGTCCTCTAATCCAAATGTCTCTAGCAGTATTGATTATTTAGCATAGCCATTAGAGGTCATTTTGCTCTGAAATACCTGGAGACAGTCTGCAAGGAGATGCAGGCAGAACAGTTTGAGTCTTGGCAGCAGATGGTTTCAGATGATAAAGTTCTAATTACCATGATTTCCATGAAAGGAACTCTCATTTGTAAAACATAAATAACACATTATCCAAGGATTTACCCAATTGGATTGATTAAAAAACAAGACTGTTGGCTTTAACTGTGATATGTCCTTCTTCTTTTGTTCCCATAGTGCTAGATTTTTCAGGGAGAAAAAGAGGCAGCAATTTCTACTTTTTCTAGGACAAGAAGGAAATGAATATGAGATTATTTACATGCCTTCTTCCCTTCAGCTAATGGAAATTCCCTTCAGGCAATGAAATAAGTGACAAGTGAGCAAAAATGGGTTTCTTACTTCATATACATGTTACTTCATGCCCAATAGATTGCAAAAGACTAAGGCAAAGAAGGCAAACCCAAGTTCTGGAAACTATATTAAATGAGAAATAAAGTATGCTTCTTTGACAGATACAAAAAATAAAAACCTCTTTCTTGATTTATTGGGTGTGTTGCTGGCTCATAAAATTAAAAAACACTGTCCTAAAAGGAATAGAACCATAAAAGGACAAGAAATTAAGACTGGAATGAAATCAGGAAAGGGGTGTTCTCCTAAAGCATTTTAATTTCCAAAAGAAAAGACTCAAGAACTCCATTTTAAGTCAGGACATGAAACTCATGCTTTAAAATAGGCATGAGAAACAGGAAACCTACTGAATGTCACTGAATAGTAACTCTCATTATCTTCGCTATGGGCTATGCTGCAAGGGCTGATGAAAGATGAGACTGGCTGAAATTCAATTTCCTAAGTTACTATTAAGTTACTTAATATTTAGGTCTAGAGAACTATGATCTCAAGTAGTTAGGGAAGATAAATTGTTATGTTACAAAAATATATTCTTAAGTTTCACAATACCATATCGTCCCTAAAGATGTAAATGAATCAGTGCATATCATCTCCCATTGAGGAGATGATATGCACTGATTAAACTCTATTTATTTGTTTGTTTATTATTTATTTATTTAGTTATTATTTGTTTTATCAAGTATGTATTATTGATATACAAAGATATAACAATATTTATATACATGATACTAGTAAGAGAGAAACATTAGGACAGGGATGGGAGGCACACTGGTGCACTTATGCACGCCCCTTACTGACCTCTTAGAAATTGGATGAGGTCAACAGTGAATAGTCTAAGGGTAAAGTTTTGGGAGTTAGGTGACGATACTACACCAGGGGTCCCCAACCACCGGGCCGTGGACCAGTACCGGGCCGCGGGGCATGTTGCACCGGTCCGTGGAATCAGCAGCTGCCAGCCCTCATGCCGCCACCCCCTCCCTCCAGTGCTTCGCCTCCCGCCAGGCAAGAGGCCTCGGGAGGCAGGTTCTGCCGGCCACAGGACGATGGACGGGACAGAGGGGCGGGAAGGACCGAGAGGCTCAAGCCTCTTTTGGCTTCTGCCGCGGGGCGCTTTTGCGTTTTTGGCTGGGGGGAGGCAGGAGGGCCAGCCTGACCCCCTGTCTCCAGCGTTTAGCCCCCGCTGGGCAAGAGGGCTTGGGAGGCAGGTTCTGCCGGCCACAGGGCGATGGCGGGAAAGAGGGGCGGGGAGGACCAGCACCCCCATGCTTAATCCCGCCCCCAACCACACCCCTTTCCGCCCCCACCGGGCCATAGAAAAATTGTCTTGCTGAAACTGGTCCCTGGTGGAAAAAACGTTGGGGACCACTGTACTACACAGTCTGCTAATGAATTCCATGCATCAACAACTTGGTTACTAAAGTTGTATTTCATGCAGTCAAGTTTAGAGCTATTTACTTTAACTTTGTATCTGTTGTGTGCTTGTGTGTTGTTGTGTTTGAAGCTGAAGTAGTCATTGATAGGAAAGACATTGTAGCAGATGATTTTATGGGCTATCCTTAGGTCGTGTTCTAAGCTTTTCTAAACTCTATGAACAGACTTCTGATTTTATTAGATAGTGGTGTTTCCTCTGGACTCTTTCTTTTTAGGTTATGTACGAGTGTGGGTCCTAGAGAACCGATCCAAACTGTCAGGAATCCACCTCTGGGACAGTATTGTTTTATGGTTTTATTCTGTAAGCCATAGGTTTGATGTGATTCATTTGGTTGGCCCCTAACTTTTGTAAATAAATACAACATACAGAATTTTCATTCATTCCCTCTTGACTAAGGTTTTTATTAAAAATATCAGCTATAAACAGCTGACCCATTTGTACCTTTCTCTAATCAACCAGCAAAAACATTTCTATTTTGAAAGGAAAACAAATGTGATCTAATGATTAAGATTTTGGATTGTTACCAGCAGATTCAAGTTCATTTCCATTCTCAGCTATGAAAGATTACGGAGGACCTTGGGGCTAGTCACTCTCTTTCAGTTCCATCCACCTCAGCAGGATTGTTGTAGTGAGAAAATAGAAGGTGGGGACATTCTGTATACTGCCCTGAGCTCCTAACTGAAAGGCAAGGTACAAATTTAACAAATAAAATAATAAGAATTACAGATAAAAAAAATATTGAATATTGAAAAATATTCTGTGGGTTTTGCTCTCTGGCTAGGATAGCAAGTTTGACTGATTTGTTTAACCAATCCTTGTTAACAGGAGAAGTTCCCGAGGATTGGAGAATGGCCAGTGTTGTGCCTATTCACAAGAAGGGCAGTAGAGAAGAAGCTGGTAACTACAGGCCAGTTAGCTTGACATCAGTTGTAGTTAAAATGATGGAGACTCTACTCAAAAAGAGGATAAATCAGCACCTAAAAAACAATAACTTATTAGACCCAAATCAGCATGGCTTTACTGAAGGCAAATCATGTCAGACTAATCTCATTGATTTCTTTGACTATGTCACAAAGGTGTTGGATGAAGGTGGTGCCGTGGATATTGCCTACCTGGACTTCAGCAAAGCCTTTGATACGGTTCCACATAAAAAGCTGATAGATAAATTAGTGAAGATTGGACTTAATCCCTGGATAGTTCAATGGATTTGCAGCTGGCTGAAGCGTAGACATCAGAGAGTTATTGTTAATGGCGAGTATTCTGAGCAGAGTCAGGTTACAAGCGGTGTGCCACAAGGATCTGTTCTGGGTCCTATTCTTTTTAATATATTTGTGAGTGACATAGGGGAAGGTTTGGTAGGGAAGGTTTGCCTATTTGCCGATGACTCTAAAGTGTGCAATAGGGTTGATATTCCTGGAGGCGTCTGTAATATGGTAAATGATTTAGATTTACTAGATAAATGGTCTAAGCAATGGAAACTGCAGTTTAATGTTTCCAAATGTAAAATAATGCACTTGGGGAAAAGGAATCCTCAATCTGAGTATTGTATTGGCAGTTCAGTGTTGGCAAATACTTCAAAAGAAAAGGATTTAGGGGTAGTGATTTCTGACAGTCTCAAAATGGGTGAACAGTGCAGTCAGGCGGTAGGGAAAGCAAGTAGGATGCTTGGCTGCATAGCTAGAGGTATAACAAGCAGGAAGAGGGAGATTATGATCCCGCTATATAGAATGCTGGTGAGACCACATTTGGAATACTGTGTTCAGTTCTGGAGACCTCACCTACAAAAAGATATTGACAAAATTGAACGGGTCCAAAGACGGGCTACAAGAATGGTGGAAGGTCTTAAGCATAAAACGTATCAGGAAAGACTTAATGAACTCAATCTGTATAGTCTGGAGGACAGAAGGAAAAGGGGGGACATGATCGAAACATTTAAATATATTAAAGGGTTAAATAAGGTCCAGGAGGGAAGTGTTTTTAATAGGAAAGTGAACACAAGAACAAGGGGACACAATCTGAAGTTAGTTGGGGGAAAGATCAAAAGCAACATGAGAAAATATTATTTTACTGAAAGAGTAGTAGATCCTTGGAACAAACTTCCAGCAGATGTGGTAGATAAATCCACAGTAACTGAATTTAAACATGCCTGGGATAAACATATATCCATCCTAAGATAAAATACAGAAAATAGTATAAGGGCAGACTAGATGGACCATGAGGTCTTTTTCTGCCGTCAGACTTCTATGTTTCTATGTTTCTATGTTTTGACAGTGCTCCATAAAGTCCATGCAACCCTAACCTTATCAGCTTTAAATAAAATGTGCAACTTCCCTTCTCCCAGAGCTTGTGACCCACAGTTTAACAACCACAGAGCTAAATCATTTCATGAGGATTCATGCACAGCTGCTCTGCAGTACAGTATTGTTTTATGGCTCAGCATCCCTGAGCTCTTTGGAACTATATCTTCCTCAGCTTTTTTAAAATTCTCCCAGAGACATATCAACTGCAATTAGAATAGTTCTCTTTCTATCTCTTTCTTCTCCAGTTCTGAAAGACGGATACCAGAATTCAAGCCTCCCTTGATCTTCTCTTTGTCTAGGACAGCATCATCTATCATAACAGAATACACGGTCCAAACACATTTGCAGAGTGATTGATGACACACACTTCAAAATTCTAAAATCAGGAAAAGGAGAACCTGGTTATTATTCTACAAGGCTATACATTTAACAAAGATGCTTTAAAATACCACAAGAGGAAGACCTTGAGGGGAAAAGCACCTCATTCATTTTTTAAAATGTGAATTTGGCATCTAAGGCAAATTATGTGATCTCATGCAGATGTGCTTCCCCCTTAATCCATCACAATTGATGTATATGTATACAGAAGGGAAAAATAAATCCCTTTGCTAATAATTTATCTCCTTAAAGAACCTGATGTATATCCAAATCCACAGACAATTAATCTAAAATGATTTACATTTCACCAGTCATACTCATAGATTTTAAATACATGGGAGTGCAGTCAAACCAAACTTTAATACATTTTCCAAGACTTGTTCCTTTCAGAAGATGAGTTTATTCCAAATTAATGTGGCTCATTCCCCATCCATTTTATCACAATTAGGCCACAACGGGCTTCTTTTAAGCCTAGCTGCTTGATGCAAGGATTTTTTTAAAAGTATTTCTGTGTGTGCATCTTGATGTGTGAACAAATTAATGAATGTGCATGCAGATTAGTAGATGCTTTGCCCCATTCATTGGTGATACAAGCTACAGTGTCATCAATGGTTTATACCAGCAGTGTTACAAAAACAACACCACACTACAATTACCAGTGTGGGGTAGGATGATTGTTGTTTTTCACACCCACCTGTATCGCTGCATCTAGCATAATAGTGAGGCTGTAGAATTATTTTGGTTCTTAACAATGAAGGCATAAAATTATTATGGTCTTATTAATAAAGCCATATATAGACATTTTATTCACAGAACGACTGATCAGAACATATTGTAAAATGTGTGTGCAAATTATATGTATGCTAAGTATAGAGCCTGGAAAGGATTCCAGTTTGATTCAGTAAGGTTTGATTGTTTGCTTTTCTGGCAAGAGTTAATGAGTTTACTGTCTTTAGATTATTTACAGGACTTTAATATTGGGGCAAAAGGATTCCTTTTTTGGTGAATAATTCAGGAGGAGGATTAAAGTGCATGCCTTTCATTGATAACATCTTTTTTTGTCTTTATTCTGAAAGTCCTCTGACTGCTGAAGACAAATTACATTTTCCTTCAAAGCTGGTACACCTTTAAGCTCTAACCACCTAACCAGCTTCACTTTAATCTACCCTATTAGCCAACTGACTTGACCCTAAATCCTTTTAGCTTGCAGGCAGTTACCAGATCCAAAGGGTGGCAGCTTTTTAAGCATTCTAAATCTGTCTTCAGCTGCCTTGTAGGGCTGTTAGCTAGCTAGCTATTTGTTTGTTTGTTTAGTCAAATCTATATAAGATAGCAGATACTGGGATAAACATAAACATTATCAAAGTAGGAACAGGTAAATTAGGATAATAGGACAGGGACGTTAGGCACAATGGTGCACTTATGCATATTATTATTATTATTATTATTATTATTATTATTATTATTTATTAGATTTGTATGCCGCCCCTCTCCGAAGACTCGGAGCAGCTCATAACAGCAATACAAAACACAAATCCAATTATTAACAAGCAAAACAGTTAAAACCCCTTGATTTAAAAACAATCATACAACCCAAACAAACCATACATAAAACGGACCGGCCAAAGGGAATCAATTTCCCCATGCCTGGTGGTAAAGGTGGAATATTTCCAGGTGGAATAACTCTTGGAATAGGGTGAGGTCAACTGTAGACAATCTAAGGTTAAAGATTTTGGGGTTGGGGGAAGAAACCATGCATTGATCACTCTGTTGTTGAAGTTTTATTTTCTGCAGTAGAGTTTTGAGTAGTTTACATTGAGTTTGAATCTTTTGTGTGCTGGTGTATTATTGCGGTTGAAGCTGAAGTATTCATTGGCGGATAGGACATTATGGCAGATGATTTTATGAACTGCGTTTAGATCAGATCAAAGGCGACGTAGTTCTAAGCTATGTAGGCCCAAAATTTCAAGTCTACTCTTTTCCTCTCCCAACTACTCTTCTTCTGAACAGCCATTGTTTGCCAACATTCAATTGTTTTCCGGTGCTCAGAGTTCCAACTCATTCTAGTTCAGGGGTGGCAAACTTGTGGCCCTAAGGCTGGATATGTCTCATGCTGGCCATGTCCCTGCCTATTTTAGTGAAGGGGAGGAAAGTTGTGATATGTCACATGATGACAACATGACAATGCAAGTTTGACATCCTACTCTAGTTGTTGTTATTGCAAGCTTGCAGAGCCAATTTATAATTGTATTTATAGCTGTTGTAAAAATATTGAAAACCACTTTGGGTTGTTTTTTTTTACATTCCTACTCTTTTAGGCTTTTGTTTAGAATTCTTTCTCTTTTGTTTCCATTCTTCTTACTTTATTAGTTCATATTTTTTATTTTATTTTTTAAAATAACATTTTTTAAAATGTCAAGAAATATCTAAACCCTCAGCATTCCCATGGAAGACCAATGGGACTTCTAAGACCACACATTGCCCCTACAATACACACAGCTCATCATATGCATTTAATGTTGCAGTGGAAAGAGATGGAAAAAGAAGTAAACTTCTTGTGGACCAAACCAACTTATTTCATTGTTCTGTATATCAGTGCTTCTACTTCTCCCAGTCTATTGAAGATTATAATCCAAGGCTCTGATAAATTAAGGAGCTTCCTAATTCTACTGAGAGGGTATTGGACTTGGCTCTGTTGGATCAGTATCTTCCAACATTCAGCAAGGATGAACGTTTGCGTGTGACTTTTTAAAAGAGACCAAATTAAACCATAATATAAACTGTAAGCCTAAAAACATGGGCATTTGTAACTAATCTCACCCACATAAGAGCAGCCTGAAACTTTCTGCTCCAATCCTCAAGTGAACTCTCTGAATCATGGAAGCCCCCTTGGCCTCTAAATACCATCACCATCTTACACATTCTCCATGGAAGTCCCTGGTGTTTATTGGCAGTTTTCAGTTATATCCATGCTGCTTCCTATTCAATATTGCCTTTACCTCTTACCTTATCTTCTTGTGCCTCGGTGGCACAGTGATTAGAGTGCAGTACTGCAAGCTACTTCTGCTGATCACTGGCTGCCAGCAGTTTGGCAGATCAAATCTCAGTAGGCTCAAGATTGACTCAGCCTTCCATCCTTCCAAGGTTGGAAAATAAGGACCAGATGCTTACTCTTTTTAAACTGCTTAGAGAAAGCTGTAAAGCACTGTGAAGTGGTATATAAATCTAAACTCTATTGTTATTGTGGATGTCAACTTTTATTGGATGCTTTCCGCTATTTAACTAGCATACTTATGCTGGAGATAGAGAATGTAGTTATTCTGACCCAAACGAAATACTTAATAGCCAATATTTAGGTGACAATCACTGCTACATTTAAAGGGTTTCACTGCATGCTATATAGTCTACAGAGCTGTCATTCTGGAGACTTTAATGAGCAATCATTCTGCAAATAGAGGCATTAGATTCTTCTTCCCCCTGCACTGCCGCCCATCCATTCTTAATAGGGGCACACAATAGCTCTCTGACATGAGGAAGAAGCTACACTAGATGATACTTTCTCCTTTCTACATTACTTTTAAAAGCTGACAATCTGGACTTTGTAATCCCAGTAGTCCCATTTTTTCCATTTTGCTTTAAGATAATTGCATCACAGGGGTTCATGTGTTGGGATAATATATCCCTTATATTCTTATCTCTGGCTCTATTAAAACTGGGTCCCTTAATTTGAACCATAAAGTATCCACTCTGGGAATTTACATCCTTTGACTTTGTACAAGTAACTGCCAATTAAAAGCAAAACAAAAGTAAACTTGTTTTTGAAGATAAAAATAATACTCTTCAACCATTACTGGCCACTTGCTTTGTGCTAAAATTCCACATATTAGGATTGGAAAGTGACAGTGGCCTTTCCAATTCAAAAGAAGGAGCATCTTTTGAAAGTCTTTTGCAATAAATAAATACAGTCCAAATAAAAGTATCTTTTTTATTTCAACAAATAATTAGACTATTCAAATTCACAGAGTCTTGCTTCATATCGTTATAAAATAGATAGATAGGCACAAGATATAGAAGGATCTTGACAGATTCGAACATTGGGCACTATCAAACCAAAAGAAATTCAATGGTGAAAAAAGTAAGGTTCTAAGTTTAGGCAAGAAAAACAAAATGCTCAGGTATAGTATATCTGGTACCTTGCTCAACAGTAGTAATTGTGAAAGGGAACTTCGGGTCCTAGTGGAAAACCATTTAAATATGAGCCAGCAATGCACAGCAGCTACCAAAAAAGCTAACACAATTCTAGGCTGCTTTATCAGAGGGATAGAATCAAGATCATGCAAAGTGTCAATACCACTTTATAATGCCACTCTTGAAATACTGCATTCAGTTTTGGTTGCCATGATGTAACAAAGATGTTGAGTCTCTAGAAAGAGTGCAGAGAAGAACAACAAAAATAGTTAGGGACTGGAGGCTAAAACACATGAAAAATGGTTGCGGGAACTGGGTATGTCTAATTTAATGAAAAGAAGGACTAGGGGAGATGATAGCAGTGTTTCAATATATCAGGGTTTGTCACAAAGAAGAGAGAGTCAACCTAATCTCCAAAGCACCTGAGGGCAGAACAAGAAACAATGAGTGGAAACTAACCGAGAGAAGCAACTTAAAATAAGGAGAAATTTCCTAACAGTTTGAACAATTAATCAGTGGAACAGCTTGCCTCCAGAAGTTGTGAATGCTCCAACAACATCTTTTTAAGGAGATGTTGGATAACCATTTGTCTGAAGTAGTAGGATTTTCTGCCTGAGAAGGGGGTTGGACTAGAACAGGGGTCTCCAACCGCCGGTCCGCGGACCGGGACCGGGCCGTTGGGGGTTTTCAGCCGGTCCGCAGCGCCAGGGCCCCCTCGGCCTTTCCGCGCTGCCCACCGCCCGCCCGATTTGCCCCCTCTGCTCCTCTGCCACCTCCTGCCTTTCACCGCAGCTCCTCCCGCACCCGGAACGCACGCCCTGCCCGCCTCACATTTGCCGAGAGGACTTTCGCCCCGGGCTCTCAGCAAGGGGGCTGCATGAGAGGCGGGGCCGGCGGAAGGTGATATTCAATGTCGGGGGCGCACGGGCGGTTTTGCGCGCGCTCCCTATCTCCCTGCTAGCCCACTCGGAATACTGTATTCAAAATAAGAAAAGCCTTCGCCGGCAAAGGCTTTTCTTATTTTGAATACGTATTCCGAGTGGGCTAGCAGGGAGATAGGGAGCGCGCGCAAAACCGCCCGTGCGCCCCCGACATTGAATATCACCTTCCGCCGGCCCCGCCTCTCATGCAAACCCCCTTGCTGAGAGCCCGGGGCGAAAGTCCTCTCGGCAAATGTGAGGCGGGCAGGGCGTGCGCGCGTCACCGCTGAGAAGAACGGAGAGAGAACGAGAGTGAGTGAAAGCAACAGACAGCAAGATAGAGAGAAAGTGAGAAAGAGAGAGTGAGAGAAAGGGGGGGAGAGAAAGAGATAGCAAGAGAGAGAGAACAAGAGAGAGAAAGAGCGTGAGAAACAAAACAAGAGAGAAAGAGTGAGAGAGAGAAAGCAAAAGAGACAGAAAGAAAACAAGAGAGAGAAAGTGAGAAGAAGAGAGAGAAAGAGGGGGAGAGAGAGAGAAAGAGAGAGGGGGGAGAGAGAGAAAGAGAGGGAGAAAGAGAGGGAAAGGGGGGAGAGATAGCAAGAGAGGGAGAGAGAAAGAGAGAGGGAAAGGGGGAGAGAGGGGGGAGAGAAAGAGGAGATAAAGGAAGAGGAGAGAGAGAAAGGAAGAGAAAGAAAGAAAGAGGGATAGAAAGAGAGAGAGAGTGAGAGATGCTCAGTGAGCCTTTCTTTGAAGTTGCCTTTCTTTCTTTCTTTCTTTCTTTCTTTCTCTTTCTTTCTTTCTTGCTCTTTTTCTTTCTCTCTTTTACCTTTCCTTCCTCTATTTCTTTTCTTTCTCCTTCCTACCTTCTTCCCTCCCTCTCTCCAGTCCTTCCTCTCTTACTCTCCCCTTTCATAAGTTTCCTTGCTTCCTTCCTCTGTTCCTGTCCCTTCCCTCTTTCCTTCTTTCTTCCTTCCTTCCTTCCTTTCCTCCCTTCCTTTCCTCCCTCCATTTCTTGCTTTCCTTTTCCTTCCTCCCTTCTTTCCTCCCTCATTCCCTTCTTTCACTCCTTCCTCTCTTACTCTCCCCTTTCACACCTTTCTTTGCTTCTTTGCACCCTTCTTCTGTTCCTGTACCTTCCCTCTTTCCTTCCTTCCTTCCCACCCTCCGTCCATTCATTCACCCATTCCTCTCTTGATCGCCCCTTTTACGGCGCCGCTGACAGCTAGCTCCCCCCCCCCACCGGGCCATGGAAAACTGGTCTAGCTGAAAGCCGGTCCCTGGTGCAAAAAAGGTTGGGGACCTCTGGACTAGAAGACCTCCAAGGTCCCTTCCAACTTTGTTGTTGTTATTGTTGTTGTTGTTATTATTATTATATACAGTATTTGAATTGCAGGAAGTGGGAGTGGGACAGCTTTTCTCACATCAAGTGCTCTTTAGATGTGAGGACAAAGTTCTCCAGCTGGGGTGACTTTACCCAGAATTCTAGGAATTGAAGTTTGCACTTCTAGAGAATATCGAAGTGAGGGAGAAAGGCTGATCAAAAATGCAATGCAATGGAATTAAGCCTGTTTCCATGTGCTTGTTAGCGGTCTGAAACTGCATAATAATTTATTATAATTTTAAGCTTCTTGCAGACCTGTCAGGGCAACTCAAACTAAACAAACATCTATTTTCTTTGTATTTTTAAAACAGAGTCCTATTTGTGTCTATATTGATGACTCATACATTGGTTTCTGTCCTTGAAGCCAAAGCATAATCTGATGGCTTTCTAGGCAGAGTTCCATTACTATTCTTCTCAATGGATTTTAGAGGAAAGTGCATGCATGTGATTTTGAAAATTATGGAATGCAACATGTCTTTATTTATTTATTGGACTTATATGCCACCCTTCTCCAAAGACTCAGGGCGGCTCATAACATATAAAAAAAATACAAAAACCAATTCAAAAGTCCAATTTTTAAAAAATCTAATGACCCAATTAAAAAATCATACAGCCATACTCACTCATGCCCCAGTCATACTGAAGGCCTGGACAAGATGTTGAAGTTCAGCCACCCCAGACCTGCTGGTAAAGGTAAGTTTTTAAGGCCTTCCAGAAGACCAGGAGAATGAGGGCAGTGCGAATCTCCGGGGGGGGGGGGCTGATTCCAGAGGGTCAGAGCTGCCACAGAGAAGGTCCTTCCCCTACAACCCTCCAGGCAGCATTGCTTGCCCAACAGGACCTGGAGAAGACCGATTCTGTGGGCTCTGATCAATGGTGCCATAATCGGGGAGGCCTACTTACCGTATTTTTCGGTGTATAAGATGCACCTTTTTCCTCCCTAAAAGAGGCTGATAATTAGGGTGCTTTTTATACTCTGAATGTAGCTTTTTCCCCCATCCCTAACTAGCTGCTAACGATGTTCCCAGCTCTTACCTTGCAGGCTCTTTCATTGTTTCTCTCTGTGAATGTTTTTCAAGCCCTAAGTCTTTGCAGGATTTTTTCCATTACTCTAACTTGCTCTGAAGAAATTTCTTTCCAGCCCAAAGCAACTTCTAACAATGTTCCCAGCTTTTACCAGCTGGCAAGCTCTTTCATTATTACTCTCTGAGAAGAAGAATGTTTTCCAAATCCTGTCTTTTTAGGGTTGCTTTTTCATTGCTTTACTTGCTCCAGATGTTTCTTTCCAGCCCCAACCAGGCACTATTAATGTTCCCAAGCTATTTCATTGTTTCTCTCTGTGAAGAATGTTTTCCAAGCCCTAGGTCTCTGCAGAGTTTTTTCCATTGCTCTATTTGCTCCGACTGTTTCTTTCCAGGAGCTGATGATGTTCCCAGCTCTTACTGGCTTGGAAGCTTTTTCATTGTTACTGTCTCAGAATAAAATCTAAGTCCTTAACCAGGGGGATATATGGCAGAATATATAAAAAACTAAGGTGCATCTTATACTCTGAAAAATATGGTCATTAGGGCAAATTGTGTCAACTATTATCATTTAAGGTAATGATAACCTACAATTAATGTGTAGGTTATCAATACAAATTGATACAAAATGATACAAATATAAATTGATTACCTATTCCAGCGTTTCCCAACCGGTGTGCCGCGGCACAGTAGTGTGCCGCAAGACATGGCCAGGTGTGCCGCGAGAAGTTCCAGCTGGGCGGGGCGCTGCTGGCGCCCCTGCCTGAGTGTCGTCCTGTGGATGGTCTTGGGCTTCACAGTCGCTTCCTGGTTCCCTCTCCTCCCACTGCCTGTGTCTCCCGCCGTCGCCTCCCACCAAGCCGTCTCCCATTGCCGTGGGTTCCTCGAGTGGGAGCTGCCGCTTCCCTCCGTCCAGCTCAGCCACGCTGCAATAGAAAGCACAGAGGTTATTGCCACCGCTTCTGCCTCCACTCAGGGAGCCACCGTGGTCACCGCGCCTTTTCCTCTCGCTCAGCTCAACCACGGTGGCTCCCTGAGTGGAGGCAGAGGTGGCGGCAATAACCTCTGCACTTTCTACGGCAGCGTGGCTGGGCTGCCTGGAAGGAAGCGGCAGCTCCGAGGAATGAGGCGCTGGCGGTAGACACAGGCGGAGGGAGGAGAGGGAACCAGAAAGCAACCGTAAAGCCAAAGACCAGCCACAGGACGACCTTCAGCCAGGGGCACCGGAACCGCACGCAGCCATGGTGGGAGCAGCATGAGGTAGCAACGAGGCGCGAGGACAAGCAGGCAGCTTGGCGGAGGGGAAGCGCTGAGGGGCTCTCCTCCTTCCCCACCCCCACGCTTCTCTCTCGCCCTGGCTTTCGCTTCGCCCCATGATTTCCCCGCAATTTCATCCAGGCCACCTCTTGCCTCCTTTTGAACTGCGGTGAAATCTGTGGGCGAAGCAAAAGCCAGGGCGGGAGAGAAGCGCGGGGGTGGGGAAGGAGGAGAGCCCGTCAGCGCTTCCCCTCCGCCAAGCTGCCTGCTTGTCCTCGCGCCTCGTTGCTACCTCCTGCCTTTTTCCAGGGGCCTTTGGAAGGCACCCAGGGAAGGGGGGGATTGGGGGTGGCTTCTCGTCCTCCTCATCCGGCTGCTAACGCCCGCCCAGTCCCTCTTGCAGTCCCTTCACCGAGCACTTTTGTCCCAGGCTGTCAGCGAAAGGGCTGCAGGACAGGCGGGGCAGGCGTTCTTCTCACAGCTGAGGCAGGATTTGGAATGTCGGGTGTGTGTGCGTGCCCCTGCCACCCGGAACATTTAAAATAAGAAAAACTTTTGCCGGCCTCCGCAGAGAAGAAAGGAAGAGAGAGAAAGAGAGAGAGAGAGCAAGAGAGACATAGCAAGAGAGGCAGAGAGAGAGAGAGAGAGAGCAAGAGAGACATAGCAAGAGAGGCAGAGAGAGAGAGACAGAGAAAGAGAAAGAGAAAGAAAGAAAGAGAGCTAGCAAGAGAGAGAGAAAGAGAGACAGAGAGAGAGAGAGAGAGAAAGAGATAGCAAGAGAGAGAGAAAGAGAGAGAATGAAAGAGATAGCAAGAGAGGCAGAGAGCAAGGGAGAGAGAAAGACATATAGGGAGGGAAGGAGGGAGAGAGAAAGAGAGCAAAAAAGAGAGGAAGAAAGAAAGAGGGATGGAGAGAGAGAAAGAAGGGAAGGAAGAGAGAGAAAGAGTGAGGGAGAAATAGAGCGAAATGGAGGAAGATTTTTTTTTGTCAAAACTTTTCTTTAGCCGCCACCCCACACACACCCGTTCAGTGTTCCCCAGGATTTTGAAAATATGAATATTGTGCCGCGGCTCAAAAAAGGTTGGGAAACACTGACCTATTCAACACCCAACAGCTTACAATGAAAAGTCTTGGATCAGCGGGAAATTTGAAGCAGGAAGCAAGAAACAGATATATATATTAGTTTAGTTTAGTTTAGTTTATTTAGATTTGTATGCCGCACCTCTCCGAAGACTCGGGGCGGCTAACAACAATAAAAAACAATGTAACAAATCTAATATTAAAAGACAATCTAAAACAACCCCAATTTAAGAGACCAATCATACCAACAAACATACCATGTATAAATTCTATAAGCCTAGGGGGAAGGGAGGAAAAAAAATTCAATTCCCCCATCAGATATTTCCTATCAGCTTCTTAGATACTGCTTAATTTTTAGCATATTACAAATTGAAACCCATGTTTTAAGTAACAGAGAGAAGGACTCTCAGCATTTTCAATATCTGAAGAAATGGTCACCCTCAACAGAGCCAGGATGTGAAATGGTTAATATCTGTTAATCAGATGTAAATGGCACTCTTATATAGTCATAAAATTACAATCTTAAATTGTCTATCCATTGAAGCAGTTAAAACCTCAGCCCAATTTAATAGATGTTATCATAAACTGAATCTCAACTATTATAAATCACTAATTAGTTGAAGAGAAATGACAACAAAAGGATGTATATTTGCAATATTATGATGTATGTGATAAGAATTTAGCATTACCACATCCAAGCTGCAAGAAGCCAGGTGAACCAGATGATAGCAAATAGATATAGAACATATTAACACATTGTTGCAATTAAGCATCTAAGAAACATGTGGATTTGAGTAACCCATATAAGCGTGGTTGCCAAAAACAGAGCTTGAACTTCTTTAATATGGAATTTTATTATAAATGTGCAATCGCTTTAAATTCTTGAAGCTGATAGAAAAGTATAAAGAAAATAGAGAAAGGTGACCTGCTGAAACAAAGTAAAATAGGCAAAGTATTTAAAAAGTCAAGGAAGAATTTTTAATAGTTCATTTTTCTCTTCCCTTCTTTATTATCCTTAGCTACCTGGTCAATATTTGTATTCTTCTTGATATATTCAAAATTGTTGCATATATTTATTTCAATTGTTTGGTTTGGTTTTCTAAATTGATCTCTTAACTCTTTTTTAAAAACTCTATTTTAAATGTCTAAACTCTTTCACTTGTGATATGTGTAAGGGAGCAGTTTCTGCCTTCTTATTCACCCATTCCTTGTACTTCAACAGTTTCATTTTTCCAATATTGTGCCAAATTGGTGGTTTCCACAATTAATAGGCATCTTAGTAAATTGTGAGCCTTTTCTGTAATCATTTCTATTTTTTTTTTTAGTTCAAATTTTATTTTTAAAATGTACTGCCTGTTTTGGTTTTTTGGTTTTTACATTTCTTTTAAATCCATCACATATGGTAGAATGTCCCCTCTTTGTAATGGTAGAGCTATGTCTGTTACCATATGATTTGTCCTTCTTATTAATCATTGATAAGGTTATATACCATCCATAACACATTTTGCACCATATTTCCAATAAATCATAGCTTGAAATAAGTGCTATTGATTCTCCCCCCCCCCCCCCACATCTCTTCCCATCATTCCAGTGTGATTACTTCCTTGATATTAAGTTTCTTAGGTTTGGCTGTGATCACATGTAGAAACACTATGCATATAAAAATAATACAGTTCCAGACCTGCCAAGCCATGTTGATATTAAAATTTCGAATAATTTGCTGGTGAAAATTGAGATGTTTAATTAATCATTTCATTTAGCTAAAAGTGAAAACTGAGACTTGAAATTTACGCTTGGCTGTTGAAAGAACAAAACATTTTGAAAAAATTGAAAAAGGAAAATCTTGGCAAAATATAAAGGTAACTTGTATGAATAACCTGTACAAGATGGGAACTATTCGGTTTTCCCACTCTTCTGTTTTGTCTTTTAAAGGCATTGTATTATAAATTTCTCCCTCCACTCTGCCTCACAGTTTATGTCTGTCTCTCTCTCTGTCTCTCTCTCTGTCTGCCTCTTTCTCCATCTCTCTCTCTTTCTCCTTTTCCCTTTCCCCTTCCCTCCCCCCCCTTCTCTCCAGCAGTGCACGTTACCATGAAGTTTCAAGTCAATTAAGGCTTTGAATAAGAGATGCAAAAAGCCTGCAGAGGTAGACCAATATTCCTCAGGGTGCAGGTAAAAAAAAAGTGACGGGGAAAATCCTTATGGCAAGGTTTTTTAAAAAAAAAATCCATCCATATAATAGACTGCAGATAATACGGCTTCAGGCTATCTAAGAAATAGGAAAGGTGTTTCAGTATAGCCAGTTAGCTGCCATATCTAGTAATTGCACAGAGGCTGGAAACTAGCAGCATCAATAGGAAAAAGAGAAATGATGGCAGCTATGCTTCTAATTCCCTTGGCTCTATGGATTCAACCAAGACATGAAATTATCTTTGTAGCCTGATGTGTGTGGAATCAAGCTTCTACTCCACCTACATCTCCTGCCAAAGAGGTTTTGTTTTGTTGTGATTCACCAAGTTCCTTGCACTTGATGGCAGGTAATTACTGGTAGCCTACTGTATCTATACCTTTGCTAGTTGCAGAGTGGGGCTGAATCCCTACATATTTTCAAACTGGGGTGACTAAAAACATGCTTAACTGTTGATGTACTCCAATGCAAAGGTCTAACTATTGCACAGTATTGTAGGCTAAAACAGATAGACGCATCTAACTTTCCTACCACTGCATGCTTGGGTGCTATCTTCAAACATTTGATTGAAAGTTTATAGCAAAATAAATGCTGGTGCATAGCAGACAAATTTTCTTGTGGTTTTTGTACTTGTTCTCCTTCATTCTAAAAGGGAAATTTGCTCAGCCAGTTTGTATGATGCCCTGATCCTTCTTTCTTTTTTCTTTCTTTCTCTTTCTTTCTTTCCTTCCTCCCTCCCTTTACCTTGCTGCTAGTTCGCTTCTTCATGTGCCACGTAGGGCGTGCCATGCAAGCATGTGCATATACAGTGATACCTTGTCTTACGAACTTAATTGGTTCCAGGACTAGGTTTGTAAGGTGAAAAGTTCATAAGATGAAATAATGTTTCCCATAGGAATCAATGGAAAAGTGATTAATGCGTGCAAGCCCAAAATTCACCCCTTTTGCCAGCCAAAGCGCCCGTTTTCGTGCTGGTGGGATTCCCTTGAGGCTCCCCTCCATGGGAAACCCCACCTCTGGACTTCTGTGTTTTTGTGATGCTGCAGGGAAATCCCAGCAGGGGAATCCCAGCATCGCCAAAACAGGTGCTTTGCTGGCAATGGAAGTCCGGAGGTGGGGTTTCGCAGCAAGGGAAGCCTCAGCGAAATCTCAGCATCACAAATGCTGTGATTTTGCTGAGGCCTCCCTCGCGGGGAAACCCCACCTCCGGACTTCCATTGCCAGCCAAAGCATCCGTTTTCATGCTGGTGGGATTCCCCTGCTGGGATTCCCCTGCAGCATCGCAAAATCTTCTTTGAGGGGAGCCTTGGGGGAATCCCACCAGTGCGAAAACGGGGGCTTTGGCTGGCAACCGAAGTCCGGAGGTGGGGCATCCAAGCAACAGCAGCGGGTTCATAAGGTGAAAATAGTTTGGAAGAAGAGGCAAAAAGATATTAAATCCCGGGTTCGTATTTTGAAAAGTTTGTATGACAAGGGGTTCGTAAGACGAGGTATCGCTGTGTACAGTGCTAAAACCCAAGCTTCTTCATATGTGCAGAAGCACAAAAACAGAAGTGAAAATCAAGATAGAAGTGCCTACAGCGCCAAATCAGCTGGTTTGGGGACATGGTGAGCAGAGGGAAATTCCCACTATCGGTTCTATAGAACTGAACCCCCCTAGCTCAGTCCCAAGGGAAGGGATCGTGAGAACACTTTTTTTTGCTGTCCATGCTGAAAGGGGCTAGGAGGAAACTATACTGCTCAAAAAAAAAAAAGGTAACATGTAAACAACAGAATATACCTAAATCTAACTTCTGTGAAATCTGATCAAGTAAATCTAACTTCTGTGAAATCTGATTGACAATCTGATTGTTTTCAGCACATTCAACTTTGTACAGAACAAAGTATTCAATGAGAATATTTCATTCTTGCAGATCTAGGATGTGTTATTTGAGTGTTCCCTTTATTTTTTTGAGCAGTGTATTCACATTATTGCTCTTCCCACAAATCTGAGGATGTTGAAAGGCCATATGTGGCCCCCTCTGCTAAGTATTGTACATTCAGTAGAATGAACTTACACTCTCCTCAATTGGAAAATCTGGTAACACTCCTGAGAGACCTGTCCCCAAGATGATAGTTTGAAAGACTTGAGAAATCATTTGATTGGCTGACAGATACCCACCCTGCATCTGAAAATCAATAACTATAAAGGCAAGACATAAAATAACACATAAATATTATAACTAAATGTACAACATGCTCCTTATTATATTGGCATTTTGAAAAATTGGATACATAACATCCAACCTTCTAAAATACATGGCTGAAACACTCTGTTTTAATAATTTATCAAAGATCAATGAAATTGGATCATAACAGACCATGAATTATATAGACCAAATATTCATAGGCAAGCATTATTGAAGGTTTCTGCAGGACGTTCAAGAGAGGGATAAATGGGGAAATAGTGTTGTACCATCTACTCCAAGTTCTAGCTGATGTTGCATGTGCACATGAATGAGGAGAAGCTTATGCTGTGATGTCATCATGCTGCCTTCATGTAGGGTTTCCTGCCTAGGTGGGGAGGTTGGGCTAGAAGACCTCCAAGATCCCTTCCAACTCTGTTATTCTCTATCCTGCTGGTGCCTTTTCTCTTTATATAAGATAACATACAGCACATATATCCAGCACACTGATCAAATATGAAACATTAAATTAGTGGTTATTCAGAAGGAATAGGAAGAATAGATTGGACACTATTTTTACTGCTGCAAAATAAAATTAGAAGTTAGGTCTGTTGCTACAGATGGTTTGATTTTGCAGCTAAAGTGGGGAATAAAGAAATGAAATCAAAGGTGATCCTCACATTTCATGCAAATATAATAAGCAAACAATGGAGATAAGCTGTTGCCTGTCTTACAGAATCTTACTGATTCCTTGACAATGATTTGCTGCATTCTTATAGACCATCCATAAAGAGTCTAACTACAGGAGGCACAAAATATTTACAATCACTGCCAGTTCTAGTGCAAAATTGACTAGGGAAAAAACAGAGACCCAATATTATTATCAGAAAAGGTTAAACCAAAATTAAGAAGTTGAGGCTTCATCTTCTCAACCATCTGTTTTTTTTCCAATTATTAGAAGGAAACAAATAAATAAATACAATCTGGTTCAGAGCTGGTTACGCCAGTGAACTACAGAAGATTATGTACACTTAGAATACAGAAATATTAATGACTGTGCTGTAAATTTAATTTAATAAGCTATTCTGATTTTGAAATTAGAAATCTATGGTTTTATTTTGATGCTCTTTCCTCATTAAAAGAAGTTGCAAGAAGTAAATCAAAGCACTTTCTGGAGCAGAAAACTCCCAGTTCTTAATACTTAACTGAAAACTCTATATATCAATAAAAATATTAGTGAGAGAGAGGGACATGTTTGGAAGAAGCAAGGAAGCACGTGCCCGACTGCTTCTGCCGCTGAGCCCTGATAGAAGTTTGGTTGTCATCTCGGCTTCCTCAGGCATTTCAGCTGTTCTTGGCAGTCCCTCGGTCAGCACCAAAAACAGAGAGGAGAGGTGGTAGTGATGGAACATCCAGTCCAATGCGCTGCCTATTGCACCCCCAAAATAATAACCCCACCCTGAAAATAAGGCCAAGTCCATATTCCGGGGTTCAAAAAAATATAAGACCCTGCCTTATTTTTGGAGAAACACAGTACCACTGTTGTTGTATATAATCAAAAAATAATTAAGCTTTTCTTATCACTGTGCCAGTATCACACCAGACAGCAATATGGATTTTCTATCATTTTAGCAAATACATCATCATTGAAGTACTGTACATATAAAAAAATGTATGGCTTTCTTACCTAACTGTTGTCATAGTCTGGGTATGAACTGATAAGATACATTTGACAAACAACTAAGTAGGAAAACAGTAAAACAACTGGTTTCCAAGAGATACATATTTCATAGACAATAAATCATAGAAATGTTTTTTGGACAGAAACGCACCACATAGCAAATACTATGATATAGGCTTAAAACACCACATGCAAAAAGTTAGTATACTAAGCTATCTAAAGCGGGCTTGATAACAACTATTAAGAAA